>NW_027105022.1:502643-607438 GCF_000696795.3 Halyomorpha halys
TATTTTAAGATATATGAACCTAAATGTAATGAACCCGGGTTGATCCTCCAAAACGGTAGCACTACCCTTAATCATTTTCTAACAAAATATTTCAGGACTACATCTAGAGAGATTCATTCTTAAACAACAAAATGGTTATATTAATAATAAGTGAAGTTTTCAAAATTACCTTTACTAGTAGGATCGAAGTAATGGTTCTTATTCTTACTACTCATATGCAATGCTTCTCGAATTTTTTTACTAGCCTCATGAGTTATATAATAAAACATTGTAGGACCACTAGAAGACTTATTTCCAAAGTGGATTAATACTTTTACAATATCTTTCATCAAAATTTTGATGACTGTTGAACAATCTGTGGAAAAAAAAAATTATTATAAAGTTCGGATTATAATTACTGATCTGATATTTCCTTTAATAATAATATTTTTAAAAAAGACCTTATCTTACACTACTATTTCTTCTAAGCGACAGGATGTTTTTGCATATCTCCTAAAGATAGTGGATTTTTAGTAATGTATATAAAATATAATGAAACTTGTTCTAGTAGTTAGGAGCCTTCCACATCTCAATGAAACTTGAGATTCTTCCGAAAACTTCCAGATGATTATTCCACCTTCAAATCCATTAGAAACCTTACTCAGTCATCCTTACGCTGGGCTAAGGAAGAGCACTTTCACAGTATCCTCTCCCAAGCCCCAGATCCTAAAACTATATGGAAAATCACAAGGAAATTCTCCACATTGTCCTCAAACCATACAGTCTCATGTGACGACTTAAATGCATTTTTCAGTCATACCCTTCCAAATGAGCTTCAGAGCCTACCACTTTATCTTCCTATCTCTTAAACTACATTTAACCCAGATCACTTATATTCCTTCCTGATGACCTAATCACCTACACACCCCATTTTGTTCCTAATTGGAGTACAGAACGAACCCAGTAAAAATGATTAAACTAAGCCTTCCTGCCATTCGACACTTCTACAACTTTTAACTTCAAAACTCTATTTTCCCCACAGCATGGACAAAAGTACTAGGTAGACCATGAAATCAAGGTCCCTTGTATCTCCATAGCTTCCGACTTTAGGCCCATTTCCATCCTATCAAACCTGTCTAAACATCAGGAAAGATTAGTACATTCCCAACTCATCTGATTCCTTGAACAAAATATTGTCCTTAATCCTTTCCAATCAGGTTCCAAACAATCCTTTCCAAACAATCGGCTCTGCTAAAAATTTCTTAAGACCTCTATTCCTCTATAGACAAACAGAATCACAATCCTTGTACTCTTTTATTTTTTCAAAAGCCTTTGACTCCATTGATCACACAATCCTCCTCAAAAAATTACAAAATATTTTCTTGTCTAATAGTTTCTTGAACTGGATTCACTCCTTCCTGTCTCTCCACTCCTAAACTGTTGTTATTCCTAATAAATCCCCCTCATCATCACTACTTAACCCCTTATGTTGCTTCTAAAGGTTCCTCCTCTCTTACCACTATTTTCCATATATATGTAAATGACCTACCTAATGCTGTCCACCACTCTCTCTATCATTTGTATGCCCGTGATCTACAAGTACACATATCCTTTCATCCTTTTGACATAATTGAGGCATCCTGTATGCTCTCCAGGAAGATATTGACAGCATACACCATTGGGCTTTGGAATATAAGTTGAGTCTGAATCCAACAAAAACCAAGGTCGTTCTCTTCGGTTCAAACTCTTTACAATCCATTATTATACCTCAACATGTACTCCCATGATTCATTTCCTCAAAGTACCGATCACCATAAAGTTTCCTCCATTACTATCTCACAATCTCAACTATGGATGCTTAGTGTATGGAGGACTATCTATTAAACAAGAAATGATATTAAAAAGATTAGTAAATTACTTCATAAGATTCATCTTCAGTATTCCCAGGCCTTCTCATATCTCCCACTACTATTCTGAGCTAAGTTGGTTCTATCTCAGTATCCAAAGATTATACCTTCTGGGCACATTTTATATTTATATTTCTAATAACAAAAAAACCTTCCCATATTATTGACCTCTGCACCCTATGTTTATCAATCTACCTGTTAAACACAAGATTCCAACCTACTGACTTATATATCCCTACCTACCCATAGAACTGCCTTCTTTCAAAAATCCTTTGCTGTTCGAGCTACATCATTAAGAAACTCCTTACCTATATCCATCTTTCTTAATATCAATTATAAATCCATCTCCTTAATAATCAATCTTCCGTGAACATGTAAATAATAAATATCAATATAAGCATGGATAGATATCTAACTCTTGTTCATATTTTATGTATATAATTATTATTATAGTATTATTTAATTATGTATAAAATCAGTTAGTCTAGCCAGTCAAATGCTGCTGAAACTATTCCAAATTGTTATTCTTAGGGGACTAAGTGTCCCACAATAAAGATCGATTACCCATTCATTCAAGAGCTTACTGTTTGGTGACATTCACAGTTACATGGGACTAAATATACTTACTAAGAGCCATAGCATTTAGTGGAAGGCATCCAACTACTATACCAAGTTTCATTATTTTTTTTTGTAGTCATTACTAACAGTCCACTAATATATTTAAGGAGATATACAATACCAGCCCACCTCTTAGAAGAAATATGAGTATAAGATAGCGATAGTTCGATAGCGACTATAGTGTATAAGTAAAATATACTATTTTACACTATAACTAAAATAGCGTATAAGACAGCGACAGGGTTTTTTAATAAAATTATTTTTTGGGAGACTACTGATTGACCATGATATATAAAAGGAAGATAGTTCGGCTACGGTCAAAGAAAATTCTCAAATAGTAATTTAACTATTTAATGTGAGCCAACATTTTGCCCCACTTTGTAGGGCTTCATAAGTTAGATACAAGAGATAATACTAACTGGTTTTTGAAAGTGATGGGACTTTAATCTTAAGACCATGTTCTGTCACTAATATTTTATCTTCGGGTGCAACTTTGTAAGTACCAAATCTCACTGTTCGGCAGTTTAATTGTGCCTTTTCTAACTCAGGGTTATCCAGTAGGCTTTCGATCTCAATACCACCACCTGAAAATTAGATAGTTGAGTATTTACTATTGCTAATACATATAAATTTATATAGAAATATCTAATTTTATGATTTAATTTACAGTGTCTCAAGTTGATTTGTTTTTAAAATATTAACTTCAATTTTCGTTTAAAAAGAACCCTCTTGCAAGTGGTTCAAATTACTTTAAGAAATAGAATGATAAACTTTATTAAAAGCAAGTTTTTCTTTTGATGAAATACCAAGCATTCTTCAAGAAACTACAAAACAAAATAATACAAAGATATAATAGAGTATAACTGTGGTAAACTGTCCACAGGACGTCTTTCGTTAAACTGATTAAGCCTAGTTAATCTCAATGGAAAGCAATAAGACTTAAACAAAACCGCCACAGATATAAAACACAAAGACAACTTAAAACAAACAAATTTTTAAAAACTGCATTTATTCATATAATAAACAATTTATAAAAGTTTAATATAGAATAAATTATCAAACAAAACATAAATATTATTAGAATAAAGATTTTACCCCGCAAGGAGTCAGGAAAGTTACAGTCGTTGCTTTCTACATCAGCAGTAATCACAGGCTCCTTGTCAAATACTGATGTAGTTGGTTCTTGGAATGTAACACCGTTTGAAATACTTTTATTTGACTTATCAGTATCATCTTCTTCATCTGAAGATATAGTAACACAAACTGCAGAAAAAAAATATATTAATACAATAAATACAAATGATAATTAAATTATATTGTTCATTTCGTGGCTTATATGAGTATTCATAAATTGTGCAGGGTAAAGGTATTACAATTAGTTCATTGCTTTACTCCACCTACTGCCATTCATATTTTATTCCCCTGCTAAAAGATTATTGTTGATGCAGATGATTATGATGACAAAAATGTCATTTACAATCAGTTGAGTATTCAAGACTATAAATACTAGATATTTTTTCATTACTTTCTTAGAGTCCCAATACTATTTCAAGATTGAACGTTATGATTATGATGATATGAAATTCATTATGCAATACTGGCAATAGAAACAACAGATTAAGTACAGAGAAATACATACAATTTTTTTTTAATATTCAAAAGATAACTGCCATTATTAAGTACTTTTAAAAGATAATAATTGTGATACATTTACTGTTACTGTGCCATAACTGTAAATAAAATACAAGGTCAAACTATTTAGGAAATTTTTATCAAGATGGACAAGGCAAAGGTAAGATAAAAACGTAAAATGATTAGATTGTAGATTGTTACTGCAATATTGTAATTCAAATTTTTAATAAGTACTAGTTACCCAATATTAATATTGTTTACAAGATAATTAGAAAAAAAAAACTTAAATAAAAGATTTTAAATTAAAATCAAATAAAAAAGGGACAAGGGAAGTATAATATAATATAATTTTTAAATTAAATCTCTGATTTTATTTGTTTGGAATCAGCTGAATACATGAACACATAATGAAATAAATTAAAATGTATAATATTTTTAATTCATAATAACTAATAAAATTGTATCTTATTTATTTTTAATAAATGAAGTTGATTGAAATAAACAAATATTAATTACCCTAATTAAATTTATATTTCATCTTAGTTAGTTAAGCTAAATGTTGAAAGTTTTGACCAGATAGGGTATACAAGAATATCAGGACTGGCAGACCATAGGTCAGAAGATAATTCTATACCTCATTTGTAACCAAAACGTCCATGGTCCGGCTAAAAATGAGTATAAGAAGTAAATTTGATTTCTGTGTTGTTTTAACATTAAGTGACAACTAAAAAAATACTTATGTTAGGTAATTCTAAATTATATAGTAAATAAGATAAAATTACTTTTAAATAATATGGCTTTACTAAATCCACCATAAGGGAGGTCACGGGGAGGTTAAGCGCAGAAAGTCAATTTAATTTTTTTTAATTACACACTTAACTTGTTTATGGTTTTCTAAGCTCACAGCCAGGCTAAAGATATCCCAAAATCTAGAAAAATTTCTACATTTAATGCGTTTTACTTTTTTATAAACGAAGTCAAAGTTTCTTTAGGGACTGGTCTTTAATTGGTTCCTGATTTGCTAAGGAGTATGAATTTTTGAAAGGTATTTTTAACTTTTTAAAAAGGTGATAGCGCCCTCAAAAGCAAAAAAAAAGTTTATATGGACTATGGTACCATTCTGTGTAGAAAAGTAGGGAATTTTTGTTTTTTAAGTAAGCCATATTTTTGTTGAATACGAAGCAATCACTCATAAACAATTTAAATTAAAAAATTTAAAATTGTAGCATAGTAAACTAAACAAAATTTTCTTAAAAAAATAAAAAATAAAATAAAAGTCTCTTATTAAAATCATTTTAAGGGGGCTTTCAAGCAGTTAAGCAATTAATTTTTTAGCTCCTGCTGAACTGCAGATTACCCACTTTTAAAAGAACTTCCTTCTGTAATAAATTTTAAGTCAATGATAATGAAGCTGAGGTCTGATAATGAGTAAAAGTTGAGATTTGTCTTTAGTTTGGTAAATTCATTACCAGCAATATCAAATAATTTTAAGTCAATTTGAAATTTTTATATTTTTTAAAAGGAGAATTTTATCATATAAACACCTATTTTTAAAAAATAATAATAACGTACTTAAATTACTTTTGCTGAAAAAGTGAGAACTTTGAGGAAACAATTTTGCATGAAATAACTGCTAACTGCAACTAAAACTGGAAGCGAATCTCACCTTATTCTACAGTTTTATTCGGATTCAAAATCCCGTTCAAAGGTTTTTATTGAGGAAAAATTAAATTATTTTGAAGAAATTTCATCTAATTTGTTATTCTATAGAATAACCTAATTTTAATAGTTTTTAAACTCTTTTAAGCTTAAAAGAAAAAACACAAAATAGAGATTTCCTCCTTTTTTTTATGTGGAATGGGACAGTAGTGAAAATAAACTTTTTTTTGCTTGTGAGGTCAAATCACCATATTACCTCTTTCAGAAACGAATTTATGTATTCCAAAAACCCAATTCGACACGATTTTGCAAAGGGGCTAAATCTAGACCAAAACCAAAAGAAACTTCGATTCAATTGTACAAAATTAAAGCTTATTAAATATTAACAATTTTCTGGAAGTAGGATATCTTTAGTTCAACAGAAGGCTGAGTAAAACAATTATTAAGTGTAATTTATAAAAAAAAAAAAAAAAAAGGAATAAAACTTTCTACAATTGGTGGGCCTGCGAGCCCCCTTACAACTATTGATATTATGAATCCAAACATACCCATTTCTTCACTTTTCTTAGATTTTTTTAGACACTTCCTTTTCCGGCAATCACTTTTCTGAAACAAAATATAAATCATTACAATACAGAAGAATAAAAATCAGAGATTAAAATGGGAAAATACTATGTATGTATATATTTATACATACATACATATACTATGTAATATATATTTATATAATCTGAACAAATCAACAGTCATGATAGATATACGGTCATATAAGCAATACAGTCAAAATTATAACGAAAAGCTCAGCATCTCAAATATGGTCTTATTAATATATTTAAGAGAAATAAAACTTTTTTGTCAAACCAAAATTTTATCAAATAAAATTTTTAAAACACTCAACTAGCAGTACTTCGACCTTCAAGAGATAGCTAGACACAACATTACGCTGAGACACTGTAGAGAACAGTTGCAATATTATCGTTACTACGTAATGTTCCTCACCTACTGAGTAAGTCACAAAACAGTGACATTCTGTGACAAAACAGAGTGCTTTAAGCATTTTTTATTAAGTTTGGATGCATTAACATTATGATGATTCAATCAATATTGAATTCTAAAACAATTTTGTCTTTAAGGTTTTTTCGAATTTTCACATACATCATTTATACACAAATCATAAAAAACTGTAAAAAAATATTAACTCTAACTTTTACTTCCATCTAAAATAAAAATAGTGCACCAATTAACTATTTGAGTTTAATTTGACCACACCCGGATCAAATTCCATTTATTGTAAAAAAAATATTGTTCTTTTTTTTTTTTTAAATTAATAACATGTAATAGCATTTGGGAAGTTAAGTTCACTATTGCTAACAAACTAAACAATTGTTGGTACAACCAGTTCGGGCAAAGTGATAGACCAAGTGATGACAGTGATTTCATATTAATTCTAGGGGAGAGGAAGGGGAAGTCATAAGAACATATAATCCAAAATGTTTGCTTCAAAAGTGAATTTGAGAGAGGCAGGAAGGAGGTTTTAGATTTAAAACATTTTTGATTATATACAAAATGCATTGCGAATATCTTATATATTGCAGCTCAAATTTTCGCATTTTGTTATTTCTGTGCAAGTAATCCCATGAGCCAAGAAATCTAGTATGCCGTGCTTTGTAGTAAGGTTATAAAAAAATCATAACTGAGTTAAAGTATTAACTTGAATTTCAATATTAATATTAATATAACTAAGCAGAATAATTTACAGAATCTCAACTCGAATTGCAGAGAAATTAAAAGAGAATACACAAAAACAGACCACCAAGTTACACCATGGTAGAACTTTATGGGGTAGCAGCGTGGTAACGAGCCTGTCTGCCAACCAAAACCTTGCGAGTTTGAGTCCCCGGCCCTATCCAGGATTTTATCAAGCTTATAACTATACAATACTTACAGCCTCACCCTGGGCATTTGTGAGGCCCATTAGCCAATGGGTGGTACTCACAAAAATAAGCGTGGGAGTGACGAACCCACCCTATGAAAACCACGTCATGTATTTCCTTAGTACATCGTGCGAGGCCTTGGACATCCACGGTTTGTCGCACCAATAACATTAAAAAGAACTTTATCAACCAATGCTTCAACAGAGCACATGGAAAAAAAAGCTTTAGTAAACAACTACAGGATAAAGCATTAGGATATTATGATTAGATGACTGAGTGAATACCTTATGGGCAGTAATGTTCCTTAATACCTGTTTAGGATATAACGTGGTTATATTAGGAATCACATAACAAATTAAAGCTATACAAATAATTGCTTACTTCAGTTTATATATAGTTCACAATTCAACTACACAGTACAGAATTCAATCCTGTAGAATACCATGCTTAATCCAGAAATTCATAAACTAAACTAGCACACTTCAACATGGACAAATCTTCTGCAACTAATGGGCAAAAAATTTCTGAAACAACTACAGGCTACTTCAGAAACATACCTTTTAAATATATACAAGGTTGGAGGTGCTTCTGATTTTCGCAAAAAATAAATGAACTCAGTTGAAAAGAAACAACACTTCTTGAGAACTGTAATAAACCATTAGTTCAAACAGTTACAGTACCTTTCGTTATTTCTAATAGTTACCCAATAGAATGATCGGAAAAATAATCTTTCACATCCACAAGTTCATTTATGTTTACATAAGGAATGAGTGATCTAAACACAAACTAAGACTTGTATAATGGTTGGTAACTAACATGTATAAAAAAAACTGTTTTATTATTTTTCTTACAGAACAGTGACACATCAACTAACAAAACAAAAACCAACAAACAAGAATGAAACAATAACTATTGTTATCCATTTCAACACAGTTTTGTTTTCCTAAATGAAGAACTGCTGTTTTCAACATTCATGATTTATTTTAACTTTTTTTTTCCTTTTTCATTATGAAGTATAAAATGGGTGTCAATTGTACTATATCAAACAGTATTGATTTTCTTTGAATGAAGAATACCAGAAAAGAAATGTGCACAGGATTATGAAAAATAAGATCATTAAACAAGAACATACCTCTGGACTAGTCCTAACATCTTTCTCATTATCTGATTTGTTAGAAGAATTATCTCTGGCTGGCAAACTTCTTCGGCACCTTTGACACATTCCAGGATCAGGAGTGGGGAAACCACAGAATAGGCAAACTTCTCTCATCTGAAATAAAATAAAATTAATAGACTAATGCAGGCTATTTAAATCAAACTAACCTCTCTCCCTGAAATTTGTATTATTTATTCTGTCCCGTCACCTCTGTCTCCAAGGATCATTGGCAACTTACAAAAACTCAATCAGAACAATGGAATTGTTTATAAAAATGGAGTTGATTATTTTTATTAATTCAATTATATGAAACTAGAAGAAAGAATATCAGACGGAGTTAGTAAACTCTAAAAGAACTACATTGAAAGGGTTCAATTGTCTTTGCAATTTTGTTTTCTTTTAATTTGAGACTCTCAATGTACATTTTTCACATAATATATTAGTCAATTATAATAATCACGAAACTATTGATAAGACTTTGAAAACTGAACAAAGCTTTAGTTTAGTTTTCTTTACTTATTAGTTTAGTTTCTGATATTAAGGAAAAGCTCTTTCATTATGGTACTTGATCTGACAACCCATTTTGTCGGTTACAACAGAAGAAGAAAAATTTAACAAGTATATCAATGTAGAGAACATACAATAAATAAAATATTAATTTTAGAAACACTATAAAAAAACAAAATTATATAATTTAGATAAATAAATATAAAAGAAAGATGGGCCAGGTGCTACCTTCCTTTTAAATACTGCATGCAATCAACGATCTTCCAATGTATCTGAAATAATTTAGGTTTTTTGAGATTTTCCTAGAAAATTGAAAAGTTGAACTAAAAGCTATAATCTAACTGAAACAATAATAATCACAGTATAAGTAGTAATTTTTAATTTCCTATAGAGTTTGATTGAATATAATTGTGAGAAGAAAAGAGAAAGATGCTAAGAAATACTAAAATGATACACCAACTAAACAACATGGAACATGAGCAGCCAATTAGTTTTGTCAAAGAGCAAGATGCTGGAGAACTGCAAGCAAAGTATATAGTAAATATGGAAAGATGACTCAAAATTTCTTAAATGATTTAATTTTATACCTACCATTATTAAACAACTCTAAAACCCACGAGAGATTTAAAACTTTTTAAATAAATTAACTATTTGGTAAATAATATGGTTATGAAATTCCATAAATTACAACTTGATAATTCATTATTATAACATGGTATACTATACTACTCTTTTATTTCCAAGAAGCATTCCAGGTTTTAAATAACAGAAGAAATGGAGATGATAACTCTGCTTCTCCATGTACAGTAACTAATTTAAAGTTATAACCAATAATCACAATGAGTGGAGCCAAATTAATAACTGGTTCTTATTTTACTTACTAACTAAAATGTGAATATATTTTAATGGTGTCATATGAATGGGTTAGAAATAATAAATAAATTATGCACATGACTTTATGGAGTAATCCTGCCAATAAAGACTATAAATAAATATGGTAAATATTTTTAACAAATTTGGTTCGACATAGTAATTATAACAGTGATAATTCATTTTTACTAAAATAAAAATAATTAATATTTGTTTCCACATAAACCTGAGATCTTAAATCAGAAAAAGTCATTGGAAAATTTATTTAATATTTAATTAACTAACATCTATTCTTGATTACCAAGAATTATTCATAAATGTTTTGTTCTGATACGAGATCTAGAAGGCCTCTCTCCCCTTAGTACTTTCCATGGCAACATTCTTAGATTCTTTATAGATTCATTCAATATTTTTTCAGTCTAAAGTAAGGACTTTAGACATTTTTTTATTATTTTAATGTTTCAAAAATAATAGGTAATAATTATAAAAAAAAAAAATAATAATAAATATCATTGATATACGGTATTATCATACTGTATATTACATTTATAATAGCATATTATAAATTTGAATGTACACTAAGGAAACTTTTACAGATAAGCTTAAATAATCAGTTTAGTATTTTACACTTTAAAGCATACTTTAGAAACTCTTGATTAATAACTAAAACGTAATTGGTTTTAAACACTTAAAACTGTGACTTTTAACACATTTAACATATATTTTGTCAGTAAACCTAAAAACTAAGAAATATAAATACATTATTAACAATAAAATATAAAATTACAATGAGAAACTAAAAATTAATAAATGGTGCATGGACTTTTTAATCTAATTTTATATTAAAATCTGCAACAAATTGAGCTGATCAAGAAGAAACCACCAAAACAAAGATGTTACATTAAGCCTCATGACTACCTATAGATACAATCCTAGCTTTCCGAGGAGATAATATGGAAAATTATTTAACATGGACTTCAAAAAACATTCTTTTGGTTTGGAGCTGCAAATCTCACCTGGGTTAGGAATTGCAGCTCCACTAATTAACATACATTTCTCAGAACACAGTGAAATAAATGTTGGCCCAGGTAAAAATCAAACCCATAACGTTATGAATCAGAAATTCTGACCCTCGCCCCAACATCCTAGGCCATCTTGTCCTCCAGATGACTTATAAGTGGTGATAAAAAAAATATTGAAGCACTCTTTTTTAAAATTAAAATACCTGTTATCATACCATTAAGGAAGTCCTGATATTCATAAGGTACTTCGTCAACATAGTCTTAGAAATTAAATCCCCAAAACTAAAATTTGAAGTAGGCGAAGTCTAGACCATATGCTATTGTGGTAGTGACATTTATACATAGAATACACCTTTTCAATATTATCCCTAATAACTGCCCATGCTTTCTATACCCCAATAGCTTTAAGGTCAACATAAATTTCTAATCAATTGTATAATACAATAACAGAATGTTTAACAAGTTGATTTCCAATTACCATTTAAATTTCAATAATAATAATGACTTTTTGACACTAATAACTCTTTTAGATCTAGACACTAACAGTTGAGAAATTGTAGTAGAGTATAAATTATATCTTTAAGGTACCTGTCTAGAAGGAATGAGGGTATAATACAATAACATAGAATATATCATTTGAATATTAAAACCAAGGCCAATAGAGGGAAATTTCTGTGCAGTTAGCCAATGAGTTAAGTCCGACTGCAGACCATATAGTAAAGCTAGTAGTTCCTAACGACCTTGTCAGTCGTTAAATCTATAATCGAGTACAAAGATTAAGCAAATGTGTTCTGTTAAACTGGAAGTAAATAAATAAATAAATTATAATTTGTTTTTAAATGTACAGGAGCGGAGCAGCTAAGTGGGTAAAGTACTGAACTCTTGACTTCTGGATTCCTTACTTGAGTTCGGCTGAGGTAATTTAAGATAATTTTGATATCTACTTCAATATACATGGACCCATATATTAAAAATAATTTTCAGAGAAAAAAATATGGAGGAGTAAAAATTAACTATACTAAGAAATCAATTCATAAATTCAATATCCATAAATTTCTAAAAGAAACAAGCTAGCTTAAGTTAGGTACTTAATAGGTAAATAATAATATAAGAACATTATATGGAAGTTTTAAAATTAGAACATAATTGTTTGTTTCTAAATAAACTAAGCAAATGAAATTACTATTCTTAACTAAAACTACCACTTACAGCTACCATTTTTCTATTATGATTCAAAATAAAAATAACCTTTGTTTTATCTCTCAACTTGTCATTTTAATATACTATATTTTAATATACTATAATTACATATATTTTCCATGAATGTTAGAATCAACCCGACCTCGGTTTTGAAAAAGAAAAAAAATTGGATGCATTTTCTCTCCACAAAATGTGTGATATGTGAACAATTTTCAATTTTTAATTAATAGAAACTGTATTGAGTCTCCTATTTCGAAATAAAAATGCATATAAATGAAATACACCCAGCTTCTACAAAGTGCATATCCAACTCTTCATTGGGTTGGGGATCAACTTGGCCATTAATCATGAATGCAGACCACATCCAACTTCTTATAAAACCCTTTGTTAAGAAACAGAAACTTTCACACCAACAACTGAATCTAAAACTCTTCATAAATTTTTTATTTATTATCAAGATATAAATATTGATGTATCACATATTTTTCTCTTCTAAAATTGATAGATCTCTAATTTTTTAACTTTTTAGGTGAAATCTTTACTAATAGGGATATTCCTTTACATTCAAATTTCTCAGAAAGGTTTTAATCGCTGTTTCACAATTACTAGACTAGATCTGGTTCTCGAGCTCAAAGAAAGAATTCATGACATGACTCATGAAAATTTGTAGCCTTCAGAAAATATTTTAGATTAAGGATTGAACAACATAGTTCAAACCAAAATATTTTTAGACCGAGGTGACTAAAACAGATTATCATATTTCCTAAAGTGAGGTAGACATGATAACCTCAAAGTTTAAGTATCTCATTGTTATGAAACAATATATTTAAAACTAAAGAATAAAAATCATTCAAGATTCATAAATATAAATGACCTTTTATATAGAATAGATAAATTTTCTGTCCTTCCTATAAAACAGTAGCTACTGATAACACAAGTCTGTAAAAACAATTTTTTTTTCTCAGCTAAATAGAATATTTTTGCTATAGTATATGCATTAAAGAGCACTGAATCAAAAAATGAACTCGTATCTCATAGTTTATTTTTTGACAAAATATGCCTTTAAAACAAAAAAAATTATTTTATCATTATGAACGCTATTAATTAGTTTGTTTTTTAAAAAAGATTTTAACTAACTAAAACTAAGAAAAATAAAAAAATTTCATTCATAAGTCAAAATATTTATTTGGCGTGAAAGGCTTTGTTGGTGTAAGTAAAGTGTCGGCATAAGTGTCCCAGAGAGACAAATACAATAAGAAATGCACTAATATTTTCTTAATTTTTTTTTTATAAGCACTTAATTTTAATAAAACTTCCTTAACGTTACCTTAAGCCATAAATCTCATAAACAATAAGCAGGAATTTTGGGGTCATACTCAATTTCATTGCTCTTTTCTGGGAACAGTTAAAACTTTGTAAGAAAGATTTTATAAAATACATTATAGTTCTATAATGGTGTTGAGCACGATAAACTAAGAACTACAGTTTGAAATTTTCAAAAAGAATTTTTTTTTTTCTATTTCAACATAATTTATTCAGCATTCCTTTTTACTTTTTTAATTTTTTAAACTTCTACCTACACCCTATTGAGCTGTTCACGCTAAATTAAACTCAAAACCAGTTTTATAAAAACCAGAACTGTGGTAGAATTTTTCTAGTAATGTTTTCTTATATAGCAAATTGAAATCTATAAGAAAAAGAAAAGAAAAAAAAAATCCAATTAAGTTGTTTAGTTTATAATAAAAAAAATAATTATTTTTTACAAAACTAATGTTCAAATATTTTCAGCAAAAAAATTGTAGAAGATGGGAGAAATGGAGTTTTTTTTAAAAAGCACAATTTAATTAAAACATATAATTCAGCAACAAAAATATCCCATGCAGTTTTTTTTTACTTGTAAAAATATTAAACAACCAAATTTCAATAGTTAATTTATTTAATAAAGATTACTTATTTCAATAATAAAGATTAAGAAATAGTTTATTGTTTTAATATAATAGCATCTCTCTGAAGGAGTAGTAATTCAGTCCCGTAATTGCCCGCAACAAAGGAATGACTTAATTAAATGGAAATTAGGTGATAACTGCAAAAAAAAATCATGAAGAAAATAATTATCCGTGTTCTTCATGTCAAGTGAAATTAAGAGGAAGAATTAAGATTAAACTAGAATAATAAAAACTTAAACTTTTAGCAGGAAGAAATTGAAATGGCCACAAAAGTAAATAATTTCTTAATACTTGAGTAATTAATAAAGTAGCAATATTCTTACGAATTTATTGTCATAATATTAATAAAACTATCAATATAATGAGAATAAAAAACTATCAGTTACATACCTCTTCTTCTTCCTGATTTTCATTAGCTTCAGGTTGAACAAGAACAGTAATTCGCCTATTTCTGGAAGATTACCAGATTTAAACCATAAGAAATAATTTTATAATATAACATGGAAATAAAACTTTGAAAAAGTTTAATGACACTCACAATGTAGGTTCTTCCTCCACTTCATCTTGAAATACTATCTCTTCTGGTCTATCCGGACTGAAGACCAATGTTAATTTGTTATTAAACTCAAACATTTGTTGAATGGCCTTTTCAAAAATCACATAACAAAAATATGTATTAACGGATAAGAAATTAAAATAAAAACAAAAAATAAAACTAAAATAATTTTTTATTTTTTTTTTTTGTAAATATGAAGAAAAAAGGTATGTGACAGATAAATACCATTAAATAACATTGACAATATACATTAAAAAAAAAAAAAAAGTATATACTACAAATATTAAATTAAGCTTTTAATACTGAACATAATCCTAATGGTGTTAAGAGTGCAGGGTAACATCATGAACATTTAGTTGGGTAGATATACAGTGATTTATGGATCATCACATAATCATTATGGAACATAGTTATGACAATTATCTTAAATAATACTAAAAATAAAGAGCCGTTGGTTTGTTTAAATAAAGGCCATTACAAATGAATGAATCGCTCAAAAGTTTCGGGAACAAATATTAAACTAGGAATTTTTTTTAAAAGATATTTTTATTATAACTTTGATAATTATTTAGGATGCCTATGGTGTGAATCATGATAACATGCCAAGAACAATTAAATTCAGTAATTGCAACAGGTTTATCATCACTAGAAACCTTTTGATAAACTCCTGTAAAATTATCATAACTTGTGTAATGTTATCATTAATAGACAGACCTATTTGGGCATTGGTTTTTTTTAAATATTAAAAAAAACTGCTGTTTGATGTGGATATTTTAGTTAAGAGGTAATGTAAGTTTAAAAATAGTTGAATCTTAACCGTCAAACTGAAAGGATATTTTCCAGTGAAGCAACGTAATTACTCATTATACTATTATATAATGTGTATAAACTAAACTGTTACTTAAAGTCATAATTAATTATGTAGCTTTACCATTGTATGTACTGAATAAACTTACTCGACAATATATAGTTTATATAAATAAACATGTTTTCATAATGTCGCTCATACTTTCAATACATAAGGGAAAAGATGAATAGAATGTTATCTGATGTGAGAGAGTCCTTGCACAAGTAAACTAATCCATTAATACAGTGATACCTCAACTCAAATCAAAACAATATTGTCTGATCATCACACATAATAGAAGCGGAAACTTCAGTTAAGGAACTTCTCTATATAAATAGAGTAAACTTTTGAATGAAACAACATTAAAGGAGGATAGCTCCAGGTGGGGTACCATGGACAAACCCAATAACCCTAAAGTGGTCTTTGAAATATCAAGATTTAAGAAACAGTAAAGATCGCTAAAATTTTATTTCAATGAAAAATGATAGAGTAACTTAAGGACAGAGACAAAAATTAATTATTCCTTCATTAATATTGTAATCTAGGACTCAATTTTAACCCTGTCCCACAATCCAATTCTTCCTTTACCAAACTCTTACCCTTGTAAGTTCATTATTTTTGCTAGTCTGTAAACACTGGAATATCCCTAATATCTATAACCTTTTCCATTAATTTTTATGTTTTGATTTATAATCAGTATTCATGTTGAAGTCGAATTACAAAAAGTAACTTGTGATATTTTCACGCACACTATCCTTGCACAAATTTAACTACTTTGTTTACTTGGCTTATATGATGTAATAATAATGACCTAATTTCAATATTGCCCTTTACAGTCGAGCAGTGATAATTGATTTTTTGAAATAAATCCATAATTGATTCAGTAGGAAAACTGTGAAAATAAATTATTCATGTTTTAGAGAAAATATGTAGTAAAAGAGAAACAAAATTTATATAGGTGCCCAAGTGTTGTTTTTTTTTTTTGTTTCATATTTAAACAGTTAAAAAAAAAATTGTTTTAGAAAAGAAAAATAGAACTAGATATATCTTAAAGCTGAATTGAAGGATTAATTAAATACCTCAAAATCAGGCCTTTTCTTACCTTGACCATGAGCAGAGGGGAAGAGACACATCAAAGTAATAATTAAATTAATATAATCAATGATTAATAACAAAATTGGTTAGTTAAAGTTTCATATCCTATCTGATGGCGATATGGTCTTTGAAGGACATTGTCCTACTCACAGACCAGTCTTCGGCTGCCCTTCTCCATCCTTCAAGAATCAACGACTAAAGGTCCTCTTATACACCCAGCAGCCAACAAGTCTAGGTTTACTTTTGCTTCTTCATTCATTTGGGTGTCCCTCCATCATCATTTTAGGTAGCTTTATCACACTCAATTCTTTGTAAATGCCCCTAAAATCTCATTCTGGCACTCTTAATAGTGTAAATAATATCTGGTGTTTCATATTAACTCCTCAATTCTTTATTTGTCTTCATCCGCCAGTGATATCTTTCTTTTGTAGGGCTTAAGATTCTTCTTTTCCACATATTTAGCGATTTTGCTTCCATACATAACGACTGGCTGCAGGACCATACGGTACATTCTTATTTTGATAACTCAGGATATATCCTGATTTCAAAATATTTTCATTAGAGACCAGTAGAATTTATCACCAACTATATTCTTTACTTATATTTCTTCCCTAATATTATTGATTTACAGTTTGATTTATCAAAAGATCTAATTAGCCTCACACATACTTAGTTGTTAATGTTTTGATAAATCAAACTGTAAATAAACCATTTTGATATCAATTATATCATTTAAAAAGAAAGTGAAACTTGGCAAAACCATGTGCCTCCAAGTTTCACTTTCTCTCCGTTCATCAAAGCATGAAAAGTCAGATTTTAAAACATGTTTTTAAGAGATATTAAATCGAACCTTACATTTATTTTGTGATAATAAGATGTTAGAGTAACTCTTTACAAACAAATACACATCTGAAAAATCCCTATTGGACCATTTTGATAGCTTGCTTTATTTTTTCACAGTGAACATTTATTTTTATTTTTGATAGCGATTATGAAAATATCATTGATAGTCATTAAAATACTCTTTAAGCCCTGAAACAAACTCATATAACAATAACTTGCCCTTCAATTAATGTCCAAAGATGAGCAAATTCAGAGGTTTCAATTTTTTGTTTGTTTATTCAAGTGCTACGTTATGTTTTTTAATAACAATTTTTTTCACTTCTTAAATATGAAAAAATACTTATGACACCTTTGTGAATTATTTTTGTCTTGTTGCTACATAAATATCTAAAACATACATAATTTAATTCAACACTTTGATTATTCACATTTGTTGCAGAATTACAAAATAATATTTTAAACAAAAAATTATTTACAATAAACAAACTAGTTAGGACACAATTTAATGAACTGAATACTCCACCGGTCCATTTTTGTCTTTTTCATAAAACTTTATTAGACAATTATTATTTTATGTATAAATTATGTTTTACTAATACATAAAAGTTTTTCTTCTTTCTTGCTGATCAATGAAACCTCCTATTACATTTTTCCAAGACTGTACTACTATCTAAACACATGGGTAATCCTATGTGTTTAGATATAATTCTATAGATTTTAAGTTGGCAATTAAAAAAATAGTTACTGTACTTGCACAGATCAGAGATGGTACCACAAGTCAAAATATGGAATCATAAAGTTTAAGAGAGAAGTTATATTTTAATCCATTCATAGAATACAGTTCTAAATTATGTTACCGAGGACCTATAGAAATAATGTGATGTTTGAAGTAAAATAACCCAAATTATTTCAATATTCAAACGGAGTAGCTATTTAAGAGTCAGATTAATAAAACATTACTTGTTATAGATAAGCAGCATTTGTTATGATACCTCAGTTTAACATTTCTATTGATCAATTTTATGAATATAAAACCTAATACATAAAGTCTTCATATTTTGGTTATTTGGAATAGAAAAAAAGATTGGTTAAACACCATTAATAAACAGCAAAACAAATAATTATTTTTTAAGAAAAACACCTTTAATCGATTTAAAAGCATTAAGAAATAAATAATATCCTTCCTTTTTAAATGCTTTAAGGTCGATTAAAAGTGTTTCGATAAAAAAAAAAAATATTACATTTTTCACTTTTTGTTGAGACACAACAGGGCTCTTTTGCAGCACATATAAAATCCTCAGCAAAGTTATGCTTTGAATTTCTCACAAGTGATGCAATGCCCCACTTTATCAAAATTTGCTGTGTAGTTCGAAAGAGCTGATAAATTTATATTTTATAAGTAATAACTAAACCCCTCTCAGGAATCATTAACAGATTAATAAGAAAAGTTAGTGCCAATTTTCGTCAAAATTGGCCGCAACAAAACATTGCGGTTATGTACTTGTAACAAATTACAACTTTATAGGATAATTGGAAGAGAGCTGAAATTTGATTACAATATTCGATTGATAGCAGTGAAATTAAATAAAAATGGTTACATTAATAAATTATACCTTTAATAAATATGCACCCATCCATATGACATCAACAATTCTGTTCTCATTACTTAAAATAATCAAGCAAGAAAGTAATTTTAGAAAGTTTAAAGGAGTTCACCACTACCTTTTAAGTATAGTTAGATTACTATAAAAGTCTCCTGAATCTGAATTTTTAAATTGGATTGTTTTGATAGATTTTGGTTGAACATTCCTTGTATATATCCAAACAAAACCACTATGCCTTGTGACATAGATATTGCTTGATGGTATAAAAGTTAAAAAATATTTAACCTAAATCAAACAAATTCTTCTGATTTAAAAATTCTGACTTGAGAGGTTTTAATAGTAAGTTGAGAGAAAAAAGTTAAGGACGTGCTAAGAATGGCTTAAATAATTAATATTAAAGGGGATTAAACAAAATGGAGAAAACCACAATTATTAAACAATTTTATTAGTAAAATGGATTTGTCATTTACCAACCTCTACATTTTACTCATTAAAATTATTGACAAGTAACCTACAAATATTCACTAAATATGCTGAACAAACCTAAATTTATTTAGGTAATACCATAAAAATATGAGATCATCCTGAAATATTCAATTTCACTACCTTCTATACGGTCTAAACAATTTTTCAAATACGAGTTAAAATTACACAATAATATTTAAATTATAAAGGCTGCAAGTGGACGGCCTTAATGCTATTTCATTGTTACAGATCAAAACAAAAAAGTGTGCATTTGGAAAAATTATTTTTCTACAAATTATCAATTTAATTTAGTGAAAGGCGTGTTCTAACATTGTTCTCGATTTATTTAAACATTTAGAATCAATGATAAAAAATAAGCATTATTTGTAACTATTTTTAAAAATTCTTTCCATTAAATTGATGGAACATAATGAAATTTAATTTAAATAATTGACTAATCGCAATAGTAAATCTTAAAATCTATTCTGTAGCTACAGAGATTACAAATGGAACTTGCTACAATTTATTCTACTAACATCATACTAACACCTACCAAAAATATTTGTCTTATCATCTATAGTTTTTGTTACATCATTTTTTTTTTTATTTCTTCCACTGGCACTAAATGATATAATGCTTCAAAAATGGTGTCTTTACAGTACGGAATTTATTTTTTCTCAAAAAAATCAAAACATCATCATGAAATGTTTCAGTAATTTTATGCTATGCTAAAAAGTAGTTAAAATGCTATTATAACCAATGTCAATTTTCAAAAAAATATATAATTTTTGAAAGAGTTATTTTGTATTACAAAAAGCATATCTAGATTATCAAAGATGATATATAGAATGCTTAAAATTGTTTTAAAATGCCCCAATATATAGGATAACTACCAGACAAATAAAAAATGTAGATGTACTTTTAACATGTTTAATTATGACGAACAATCGAAGAATATCTCTTAAAATTAAAAAAAAAAAAAATGATTTCATTATACAAAATATCTTTGCTTATTCTGTGATACCACTTAAGTCTGAAAAAAAAAATCAAGAATATGATTTTTAATAAATTAAAAAAATGAATAAATAAATCTCCAAATCTTTCTTTTTTCAACTTTTGTTTTGTAGAACCCCTAACATATATATATTTATGCTGAGATATGAAAATTCTTCAGGATATGAAATATTTCAGAATGTTTGTGTGTTATCCTAAAAAAGTAATGAAAAACACCCTTTTTAACATATCTCAATCCCCTAAAAATATTTAATCTCTGAACTCTAGATTTTATGGTTTTTGTAATACAAAATAAAACAGCCCTTTCATAAATTTCTTAAAAATTATAATTATTTTTATTTTTTTAGGAGATTGAAATAATTTTAAAAAAGAGCATTTTTCACTACTCTTTGGTGTAACACACAAACTTCCTAAAATATTTCCTGACATCTTGAACAGTTTTTGAGAAAATAAATTTAAAAGGTGCGATTTCTAAGACTTCACATTGTGCCCTTTAAAAAATAAATCAACTTAACAAATACTATTAGGGCAAACTTATTAGGAGGTGTTAACAGGATGGTAATTAAACAAATTGTTAAGTTCCATTTAAAAGGAGTGAAGGTAATATTAATTTCTTATTGGCTGATTAATCTGGAATAACCTTTTAGACATATTTACTTTATTTTATTCCTATACTAATTCCAGAAAATATACAATTTATAGAGTTTGTGAATATTTCACTCCCACCAGTCATGAATTACCAGAAGTTCACAATATTTCAGAACAGAGAGTAATAAAGAAAAGGGTACCATACCATTACACAAAAACATACAGTTAATTAAAACCGACTGCCATGTCTGTTTGTTGGCCCTCTTACTAGTAATATTTTTTTAAAACAATTAGATCCATGACATAAAACAGAATCTTACCTTTGAAACATTCTGTGATACTATTGTTGAATTCAATTGAACCAAAGGTTTAGGAAACGTTAAGGTTTTTTTTTGTTCTCCTCTAACATTATATAGCATCAAATGTGTTGTACGAGTTCTAGAAAAACAGAGACAAATAATAAGATTTTATCTTACCACAAATAACTATGCAAGACATAAAATAATTATTAATAAAATAAGTAATTTTAAACTTTAATAATTGATGAAATTTACCATAAAACCTCAATTATCAGGCATTTCTTTAACTATTCCAGTGATTAAATTCTCAATAATCTTTGCCTACCAACCATTACTACCTTAGTTAATTGAAATTTTAAAGTACTTGTCAAAAATCCAAAATTTCAAAATTGATGAAATCCACACTCCCCCCCTTTAAAAACTAAAAAAAATAACAATTATAATTATAAAAATTACATACATAATAAAAAGTTCAAACAAAAAAAACCCTGTAAGTCAAGTCACCATAGCCTCTACAACACAGTGGAAAGGTATAAAAGATAAGGTATGAACTATTTTCTTTGGTATTAGTAGCTCTCAGACGATCTCTTGTTGCTTAATTTCCACTACTACTAATAGCAAGAAGAATGATAATATAACAATATACCATATATTATACTATATACTAAAATATACCATTTTTGAGACAATGCAAAAAGTGCAACCTGCACCACGTGACACCCTTATATGCCCTATAATGTATGGGACATGATTTTTTTTTAACTTCCCCAGCTGTCCAATACTGAAAATTATTACATTGGCTGTTAGTCGGTCAGCATCCACATAAGTGAAGATTTTATATTTATTTTCAATTATTATACCTAACTTTCAATGTACAGATTTCGCATTGGCTCACCACTAGTTAACACAATGACAACCAAAGCAAGATAACTCGCTGTACTTTGAGTTCTTGCTTAGGATGCCCAATACTAGTAAATGCGTTAGTTTTTAACTTGCCATATTTCACAATAAATATGAATTTCATCATAGGTGCACAAATATGGTAATTAAAAAGCTGAGATAACTCATGGTATGCATCCTAGGTAAGATACACATAAGATACTTTGTTGTGGGCAGTCAACATTTTAAATATTATTTACATTGCTTTTAGCATTGTTATTAAGTACTTAAAGATATAAACTTGTTCTAAAAATAAGCTCGTAAAACAATGTATATCACACAGCAATGAAAACTAGGTATAGTAAACAGCAGAGATCGATTATCTTAAGTCTAATCAGGGAAGTCTCAGAGACTTAAAAATATGAAAATAAGTCATTCTATACTAATTTTCAAATTTTATTATACAATTTAGCCAGAGGTTTACAACAATTCCAATGAATTGTGAGCCTACTTGATAGAGGTTATTGAACTAGAAGTAATTAAAATTAAACAACCAGCAATGGCTGCGTAAAATGCATGATGTATATTTACACAATTATTTAAGTGTGCATAAGTGATCAGAGACTCGAGACTTATGCATGCAAACACATGAGTAATCTTATATGCACTAGCTTACGTTTCATCTGGTGGGACAGTGATGACAGATTGAGGTTCAACCTGAATGATCTGAATCTGATGATTCTCAGAAATATCCATTCCATTTTCCCTAAAAAATTACATACTTCAGCAAAATTTAACTACTGTCAATATTTACTGAAAATAAAAAAATATATATGTATAAATATATTGTGCTACTGTTTAATTAGTAAATGCAAGAAAAATAAACTGTATCGTGAGGATTAAACCGGATTTGAAATTGAATTTTATTAAATGGTAAAACTGTCAGAAATAAATACAATATGTTGGCAATTCATGATAAAAGGCATTAAGAAACTGAATATATTTGAGGGATTGTTTTAACCCCAGACATTCGATGTTTTAAATAACAATTAATAAGTTTTCTTACCTCGGTACTAAAGTTTCACTACCATCCTCAGTCACGATACTAAGAATTGACGGCTCTCCTCCCTTATTAACATTCTGAAAATTAAAAAAAAAACTTAAAACTTTTCCCAATATGAAAATAACACGCAGCATTTATCAATGTAACAATGATTTGACCAGAATATAGAGAACAAAAAAATTAAACTGTACAAATAAATAAACAATGAAGATATACATTGGCTAAAGCATGTACTTAATATCATCCCTCTAGTACAGAGCAGTTAGGAAAATGGAACGAGCAACATTAAATACACTGAGAATAAGACAAGAATGTATAGTTCAATGAAATTCCTGAATTGTCAGTAAATAGACTAGCGTTCTAACAAACGGAACTAGATTTGAAAATGGACTAAGTAGTGTGATCAAAATGTCATCTAATTTATTAATAAAGGATGGATGAAGTTTTGAGGATTTATGATATTTATTTTTTCAAATAAATTATTGTCAAGAAGTGGTTTACAAAAACAAAAAAAACGTATACATTAGGCATTGGAAACAGTAAAAATAAAATCAGTAAAAAAATGTTCACCATGATGAATTCCTAAGATGTTGCAAGAAAACATTGCAGAATCTTTAAATTCATTTTTTTTTTTTTAAATATTAATGAGAATGCAAACATATTAATTAGTTTGATTATTATTATATATTGAATAATTATTTGACCTTTTAAGTTAAATATTATAATCGTATGATGAGGCAACTAAACTATTAGGCAAGTACAATTTCAAACTAAATTGAACTTTAGTTTTTTATCATAATAAGTAGGTTAATAATTCGAATAACTTATAAAATATAATATGACATGCTGATGTAATATAATATTTTTTACCTCATTCATTGCGTTTATTCCACCACTACTTAAAATAATATTTCTATTGGTAAAAGAAAGGGGAGTGTTAAAATGTAACTGAGTAATATTAGTAGTGTTCACAACTGGTCCACCTGAAAAATTAGTCAAGAGTGAATACATATATATTTGTTTATAAGTACATCACAAATCATTGATATCATTCATTCACAATTATCTGTTAAATGCTGAAGTGTAGTAGGTCAAAATTTGAGTTTTGAAACTTTTCAAACTCTTGAAGAAAATTTCTATAAAAGTTTTGGTAAGCAAAAGCAGCTTACTTTTTATGACTAGTTTCATTAAAGGAAGTACGATGCCATTCCTAACCAAAAGCTTTGTATTTAATGTGTTGGGTACTCAAAACCCCAGTTTTGTCTTACACACTTTTTCATTCAGCGGCTCAAATATACATCAATATAATAAATTTTATAGGTATTTTAATAACTTTTGTAATCTCTAAATAATTAAAGAGAATTTCAGACCAGTCGCAAATGTTTATGATGTAGATTTTTAGTCGTTGATTCAGATTTTATACCATGTAACGAAAAAGATTAAGGCACAGCATATAATATAAAGACTTAATAGTCTTATAAACACAAATCTGGATTTAGAGAAGTAAAAGGTCTTTTTACTTAATTTTTGTATGTTTCCTATAAACTAGCTTCACATTCCTTATTTAAAACAAGGAGGTTACAATATAAACAATTAAGTTGTTCTTTTAAAAAGTATTATTACTTTAGTCTTTTAAAATCCATTCTATGTATCCAACTTCTAAACAAAGAGATTTTCAATTTGACATGTTAATCTAAAACATGCCAACTTTTGGAACAAGCTTATTTCAATTGTGGTTAATTATAAGTGGTAGGAGTTGTTTCCCTTCTGGTCCCATTTAAATTTCAGAAGAGAAAGGTAAATTGAACTAGAAGAAAATAATTAAAAATAAATTAATAAATGTAATGAATCATATGAGCATCCTTATGTTTAACATTGTATTGTTTATTCATTCTATCGTGAGAAGCATTAGTCCCAGTTGGATATGAAGCTCACATTTTTCACTTGTGTTATTTAAACTCTTGTATTTACTCCAAGTGAATCACTTTTCTTTAGTCATGCTTTTTCTTGTATGTATTGGACTAAGTTTTGATGTAAAGAAAATATTTGTATTAAGTTTTTACATGACCTTTTTTCTTACCTTGGGAGCAGCAAATAAATCAAAGATCCCTCCAAATTGCATTTTGTTAGCATACTTGGAGTTAAAATGAACTATGTTATTTACACTTCAACAAAATGACACATACTTAAGACTAAAGCTTAGCGATGATGCTTTCACATAAAGATTGTTAAAATGTGCGATTTAATCTTCTTTTATTTTTCAATACTTCTTTTCTAATAAATTCTTTAGAACTTACTTATATTCTAAAATACATATCATCACACATTGTTTTAAGCTTATATCAGGATTTGTGACTCTTATTTTTAAGTTTAACTTTTAAAACATCTTAATTTCCTTCTTCTTTTTTTATTTTTTTATATAATGTTCAAGAGTAAAAATAATTATTTAATAAAAACAAATTGCATAGATTATAGCATTTTTGTGAGGACAGAAAATTTTTTCAACTTATTCAAATAATTAATGAAAGGATAAAGTAGTTTTGAAATTCCATTATTAATTACTTAGTGTTCATTAATAATAATGAAAAATATTTTTAAAAAACCCTGAACAGATGTTTTACTTCTACAGCATAGAATAATAAAATAGTAACTAACTTTTAAATATGTATGCACACCATCTATGGTAACATACAAATGAATAAAACAAAAATTAGGAAAAGTGATAATACACCAGATGAAATAAATAAATATTCTTACTCTCAAGAAAAACAGGTACTTCAGTAATCTATAAAAAGTGTATTTCTCATTCAATGATTCATTTCAAAAATAATATAATACTTATTTATAAGAAGTTGATCAGGTGTGCAGTCAAAAAATTGCTGACCGCACCCCCGACCATCTTCTCATATTAATCTATGATCAACTATTTACACTTTATTACTAATACTTAGTTAATAGCAATCAAACTTACCAGGATGTAATTTCACTGGAATAACATTGTTAGTAATTACTATTGCTTGTTCACATACTCCACCCACACCTTGTATGTAGACAGTCTCATATCCACAATACCTATGATAAAATAAAATAATTTTAAAATCTAAATTAAAAATGAAACACAGACATAGAGTTACAAGTAGGGGCAGTATAGGACTTCAATGGGAGTATTGGCTCCACGAAAGGGAAAAACCCCCAATGAATTATACAAATATATATAAAAAAAAATTCAGGCGATGAACAAGACATGAGAACAAAATGGGAAAAAAAACACTGTTGTGGGTCCCTTCACACATATGGAAAAAAGGAAATAAACAAACCGATGAAGGAACAAATAAATGCAGTCAAAAATTTTAAGAAACCTTGTATAAGGTCCATATTTTTAAATGGGTAGTTGGAGAAGATTAAAAGTAAGTAAGAGGAACGTTTACCACTTAACAACCTTCAATTAATCAAAGACCACAGTCTTGCTTGCTCACCTCCAAAAACAACCAATAAGTGATGCTCCATAAAGCAGGTTAAGAATTTGACACCAAACTAACCCATCTCCACCCACTTTCAGGGTTCCATTAACTAACACGCTAAGCCTGTGACATACCTCTAAATGTTTAACCATCTTCGATTCATTTCAGTAAAAAAACATGAAAAACAGATTGTAACAAACAATAACTGTACAAACATGATGCACAATGATAAAACTGACCATACCACAGTAACACAGGACTGAATACAATATATAATGTTGCTAAGGGCCACAGCATTTAGAGGAAGGCACCAACCCAAGTACTATATCAAGTTTATTTTTTTATAGATATCTCTAATATATTTAAGGAGATATGCAATAACATCCCTTTGCTTATAAAAAATAGTAGTATAAGATAGGGTTATTTCGGTGGTTGAGTTAATTTTTTTAAAATTTTAATGTTTCTAGTTTTTAAAATTATGAAGGATGTGCATCCTTATTCATTGTAGGATTTGATGTTACGCTAGAACAACCAATTGTAACCCATTGGGTCATTTTAATGTTTATACTACCAATTCTATATTTGTAACCTCCTGTGCCATGTTTATATAGATAACAAAGAATTGTCAATTAGTTATAAAAGAATCACAAGATCTCAGTGAATAATTTAACTGGAAAATCGGTTGAGCTGTTTGCTTGAAAATTGTTACAAATCTATTAATGAGGAGGTTATGTGATAACCCTAAACACATTAACCTGTTGGCTTTGCCAGATCTAGGTAAAATTATTGTTCAATCTCATTTTTTGCAGAGATGTTAAAAATAGTTTATTAATAAGCAGCAATAAAGTTTATCAAACTCCAACTTTGAGCATATCACTCAAATGGATAATGCCGAGACATTCTAGTTAAGGAACCCCATAGAAATAGACAAGTTGAACAGGCAAAAGTTAGATTAAAGGACTGTATCGACGGATGCACGGCTCCTGCTTAGGGTTCAGACCCTATTTGTGTTCTTTGGATAAACTAGTAGTGAACATAAAACTTGAGAATCAGTTATGAACTTAGAAATGAGGCGTGTATTGTTCCTTTAGAGTGCCTACACTTTGCCTTCCACAAAAATAAGGAAAACCTCCTCCACTAGCTCCTATTATTATTATTATGGTTACTACTGGACTGATTTTGGTTTCAATAACTCAGGGTCATAGAAAGTTCATTTCTAACCATAGTGTATTTTTTCACACCATGGAACCTATACCTTCGGATGTTCTACCAATAGAAGTAAAGAAAATATTAACTGCTGCCATGAACAGAAGTAGATATGGGCACAAGTATAAAATGAGAATAATGAAAAACCTTTGTATAAAATTGAATCATTTGATTTAATTAAATGTTTGAGATTACTGTAAAAGGATAGCATAATTGTTGTATTGTATCATACATATTTTTTTAGAAATAACAATTTAGGCATGTATTACAATTTTAAGTTAATAATTATTTATAATTTAGATGTTTTATGATTTTGAAATATGAAATCATATTTTAATTTAACGATAGGGAATTGATTAAGGTCCCAGAGCTTAGATAAATACAAAGTCTAACAGAATGTGTACACAGTAACTACAAATGCTTATAACACTAAAGTATTCATAAATACAAAAAAACTAAAGTTTATTAAAAATAAAAAAGTTCATGATGTTTTATTTTGAACATAAAATTGTAACCTATTAGTGAAATTACTATAAGTGAAATTAGAACCTATTAGTTTAAAAAGACATTCATTTGTTAATGATACAGATGGCAACATTTACCACCACCTAAGACTCAGAAAGGAGCGAAGTAAGATAGTCTTCATCGTACTTTTGATCAGACCACACCTACGTTTAGTGTTCTAATATGCTACGTCAGTAATATTGGAATGCCATCTAGTAAACATTTTTATAAATGTTGTAAGTTCAAAGTAGCGTGTTTTCTTCATTAAATGAAATGAACTAGTTTATTATAAAGAAACAATAATAATAAGCATAGTTGTTGTAAATAGTACAATTGATGAAGTGACATTAAATAAAATAAGTTTCCAGTTTAAAGCGAAAGTGATTTCTTAGAAGTGATTCTATTTAGGAGCCATAGAGGAATACGTTATAGTCAAGTATTATCATTATTTTATTTATATTGTATTATGCCATTGTTTAGATTTAGGTTTTTATATTTATTTGGAGTTATTCCTTATGATAAGAAATTATTTTTCTTATTAAAAAATAATATATTATCTTTTACCATGGATTATTTTATCAATCTATGAAAAACAAAGTAAATTTTGGAAAATAGTAAATATAATTTACATTTAAAATTAATTTTAATGTAGGCATATGAGAAAAGTTTCATGTAATTAATTCGAAAATTGATTCATTTAGGTTCAATTTGATTTATTCAAAGTGGTCTAATACAAATTAATTCACATATATGTATATATAGTTGACCGTAAAGATTTAAATATAAGTAGATGGTCAAGGTTGCAGTCAAAAAAAGAACAAATAGTTTTAAACTATTATAAGTCTAAAACTATTTGTACTATTAAAAGTTTAAAACTATTTGTTCTTTTTTTTACCACAACCCTGACCATCTACTTATATTCAAATTAATTCACTTTTTTTCAAGTCACTTGACTCGATATAGATTCAATTTAATTAATATTAAACATCAGCCAGAATAGCACAGTAACAAAAAAAATGGCAACAACCTTTTATAGAATTAATACAATATATTAACAAAAAATATTTATTTAGAGAAAAATACTATAACAGTGTATTTGTTTAGTTAATGTTCTGCGCAAAAATTTAACTAATCCTAGACCTAATACATACTGATACGTGATTATTTAAAAATATATTTTATGTTTTAAAATTAAACAAAGCCTTATAGTAATCAGTGTGCAAGCCCCAAATCTCTTAAACTCAAGTTACATTGATTTAAAACAAAAAGCAACTGAACATTCTCTGATTTTGTTATCTATCACAAAATGTACCCCTCTTTATTTCTTTCAATTAGAAAATATGGTCACCGAACATTTACATCATGTAGTATAAGATGCATAACATTAATAAGTAGTGCTCCTTTGATTATAACCAAAGGTAAGGTATTCAAAATTTTAGGAATCCAGAAAATCTGCGAATCCAGTAAAAAGTTATAAAATCAACTAATAACTTAATTACGAGTTAAAAGTACTTGAAAGTAAGTTGTTTAAGTTAATTGAAATTTTCATGAAAAAAATAAGACACAACTATGGTTAATCTTTTTCTTTACTTTTTTGGCTTAATGCACAACAGCCTTTGAGGCCTATTGCACGCCACCATTGGGGGGTGTTTAAAACTTAAGATTACAATAAATTCAATGAATCTTATTCACCTCAGTGGATTGATGAGTTTACACAGTGCAAACAGTGCCAATCTTAAGCCTGTAAATCTTTCATGCCAACAAATGGGATACAAATTTTCATTCTCATTGAGGCAGAATCTACTCATTGGTGAACCTATGAGGCAGAATCTACTCATTGGTGAACCTATCAATTTGAGGCTGAACTTGTGTTTATTGAGTTTACACTAACTATTATTAATCTCTGATAGAATGACCCAGTCCAATTGAAGCAACACTTTGATATAGTTTTTGCAGCGTATTTTCAGAAACAGAGTGTAGTTGTATTTTATTTTTCCAATATTGTTTAATTTTAGTTTCCAAAAAACACCTTTACTCTTGTTTACAGTAAGCATACACTAGAAATATTTGAAACAAGAATTTGGTTAATTGAATTAATAATCACAAAATGAAAAATGGTACTTCAAAGAGTTAATATTTTTAATTTTTCCCACTTCATTTTGATTTAGCAGATATTAGCATTACATTAATTATCTCAAAATATCTTTATGATAATGGAAGGTTCTAGACGATAAAAACTAAAGTGAAACAGGAATACCAACTACAATTAAGAGAAAATCTGTTATGAATGCAGAATGCCAAAATAAATCTATCCAGAGCAAAAATACATAATCGAGAATAAACAAAAAATCGAACCTAGTCCAGTTTCAATCTAATATTTAGTAAATTTCTCAATAAAATGTCTTTATCTTAGAAGTTTTGATAATTGCTCGGAATACATACAACTAACCCAGACTATTCCATAATTTTTAGGTTTCTCTTTTCTAGTTATTTGATAATTTTCTAGCCAACTAACAAAATCTCCACAAGATGTTATCACTCATAAATTGCTTTCACAAAACATTAGGCTTGAATTAATTATCAGACATGTAATTTATTATGAAATACCATATCCATTCGTTAACTCCGAATTAACTGGTCACTGCTGCTGTCTGAGTGCAACAGGTAGAAGACAAAATTTAACCTTTTATAATATTAAATAATAATTTATAAAGATCATAATCTAATTATTTTAATTATTAAAACTTGACATTAGAAAGATGATGTTAGTAAAGTGTTAGCAAGACAACATATTATACCAATAAGGAACACGCATCAATTACTGGAATAACCAAATAGGGAGTATTACAGGCCAAAAGTAGGTACTCAAAAAGAAATGAAGTACCTTGTTTTCTTAGGATGACATTATTCTATGTTTGAATAATGTTGTATTAGTTAAAAATAAGTTGAACATGCACATAATATGGATAAATTGAATAGTGGTATAATGGTTCATAAAGTAAGATAATAACAGTGAATTAAGAGCTAGCAAGGAGAATACCTTAAAACATAACACAAAACGAAACTGAGATAAAACAAAAACTGTTTAAAGAAATAAATATCACATTCTTATGATATTAAACAACTTAAACAGTAGATAGAAAGAAACTATCTACAATGCAGTAACAAATGTTTTTTTTTAAATAAAAAAAAGCACAGAACCATGAAAAAAAAAAAAAACGAAGCAGAAGATTGATAAACACTTACTGCTCGCCACGAAGCATTAAACCATCTTCCCCATTGGAATTTGAAATTGTCTCAGCAGGTATATAATCAAAATTTACATCTGATAAATCATAACATGAATAACCACAATACTGAGAAATAATATTAAGCTGTTGTTCAGTTAAGAGCGTTGGCCGTCCATTAAGTATTATTCTGAACAATTTTTCCATACTTCATCTATTCAATAAAGGTATCCATTATTATCTGAAAATGTTAACAAGGTATAGTTATAGAGTTGAAACACTTACTCAATAGTAAAACTATTCCCAATAGTACTCATAGAAAGAAAAAGTTGTATAATAAAACACAGTTCTCTGTCTAATGATATATTGTAATGCTGAATGCCAACAGGTCACTATCTTTAAGTAAATAATGAATAAAAGTTAAGCAGGTACAAAAAAAAACAACTAAAAACCTACAAATAAATAAAACACCAAAACAGCTATGAATCACAACTGGTAAACACTCAACAACATACTTAAGACATAAACTAAAATTTAAGGCGTAAAACAAATGCATCACAATTACATAAAACATACCAAAATATGGCTCATAGGGATGAAAAGGCATGTAGATCACGAAAATGTCTATATGTAGAGTTCAGAGACATACATCTAACAGTAACTAAAAAAAGCTACAGGTATCCTAGATGTAATTAATATAACCACAGAAAACCATTATGTTTTAGTAACAGCACGAGAATACAACTCAACACCGATAGTACACACCGCTATGAGTAACATGTCAGATCAACACGCGTTCTAGAAAAATAGATACCTCATTCACAAGCAGAAATAACTAAATCTGAAACTGGTACTCTTAACACAGAATAGTATTATATAAAAATCATTTTTACCTTAGAAACAAGAACTTTAATCCAAGGAAAAAACACTTGCTAAAAACAAGGGAGCCATAGTATGCATTTAAAGCACAGATGCCAACCTAACACGGCAATTTTTATCAAAAGCTAAATAGTTATATATGTATTTTCATAAGATTGCCATAATTATTTATAATGAAGATCAACAGAGGTATCTTCAACTTTTATATTAACAATATAATATAATTACAAAAATATTTCATTATAACATCTTATCATTTAATGTTCCTAGCTTTGTTTACAACAAATAACTTCCATCGGGAATGATTTCGGGTAGTCTCATGTACTAATAATATATTTTTCATTTCTATCGTTTTACTTTTATTTTTTGAAAAGAATTTGCAAGATATGTTTTGCTTATATTATTGATTTACTTAAAATATATGGATTTAGAACTATTAATAGTACTGTTATCTTTTAAAATACTTTAAGCAAATAATAGTAACGTATCTCTTATAATAAATTAAAATTCGTAATTGATCGTGAAATTAACTGTATGTCTTCTGCTTTTCTAATGCATTCACTGTTCCTGTTTTTATATTTTGAATTTTCATTTTTCTATGTCACTATGCTTCTGATATAAATAAAATAACTAATGAAAGCTGGCAAAGGCTTCAGAAATATTGGTTCTAAAATCATTTTAAAAATCAGCTCTTGACCAATATCTTAGTTTTAATTGTTAAGGTGATAAGCCCGATCTTAAACCTAGAGATCCGGTTGTACCTTTGGCTAATAAGTCAATTTCGACCTTTAAATTATTATCAATTTAATGATTCTATTGTTGAAGATCTCATTATTTTTACATCATTTCTCCTTTAGTTTCCTTAAAGTAAATATAAACAAAGTGAACCTTTCCAATTGCTAACCTCGTTGATATCCTTTTTTCTCAAACTTTATCTTGGTTGTTTTTTATTTAGGTAATATTTAATATTGCTAATATTATATTGCATACAATATTGGTTTAATGAGTGCCCAATCCACCTCAATTGACGATATGTCCCTGTTTCAGAAATTGTATTACTCAAGAGAGTACTATACAAGAAATACAATAACTGAAGCAGTTATACACTAAAAAATGGAGCCATACACTTAGTTCCTATTTAAATGAAATAACTGATTTATAGATGTGTAAGTTTTTTTCCCTTGTTCTTTGGTTGGAAAGTACCTTCCCTCAGAATCAAATACCAGAAAAATATGGTGGCCTCTTACAATTCATAATCCCTTTAAATATATAAACCCTATCTTTCCTCCCTCTCTCTCCCCCCCCCAAAAAAAAATAAATGACCGCGCTACTTGCTCTATGCATCCCTGATTGGTTTAGTGATATATCCACAATACATGCTCTAATGGCGGTAAGTTCGAATCTACTAGTGCTGCTTTAATGAGATCACATTTGTGGACTCATTACGCTCACACTAAAAAGGTAAGAAAACCTCCAAAGGATCCTTTTCAGTAGAGGTTGGATTCCCTTAAAAGTGGGATATGAATTTTTTCTTGTAAACTTGAGCTCCTTCACTCTTTAGGCAACATTTTTACTACACATTAATAATATATATTCTAATAAGATATTATATAATATGAAATACATACATATATATCTCTCATTAGTATATAATAGCTAACTCAAACATCAAGATCAAAACAGTATTAACCCTCAAAAAAACCTGTACCACTACAACCCTTGCTGATTCAGTACTTTGTATGAAAGCACTGTTTCTAGACCTACTGTTGTCCTAGGAAATTGTTTATCAGAAATCTCATTCAACCTCCAGATTTTTCGCATAGTTAAAGAAAACCCACTTTATAGATCCTGGGTGTGCCACTCCTGATTCCAAGGTCGATCCAGGACTGATATAACAGAATAAATAAAATCTGCTTCAGTCAGACTTTCAAAGAGATAGTAAGTAGTGCATTACCGACTGAACTCTATTTATGAAGAGGAGTAAAACAATGATATATCTCCACACTACTATTCATCCTAATTTTGGAAATATACATGATAGAAACATGAACCTTTTAAATTAAAATAATTCTGTAAATCCCAGTGAGACAGTGCAGGTGAAAGAAAATATTACTTTCAATATTGTTAAACATAAGGAGACAGCTGGGGTCATTCTCTAAAGTACGATCGTTTTGTCATAGAGGGCCTCAATGTTGGAGGCATGGAACCTCATGCTGATGCACACCCCAAGCCACAAATGAAGATTGTTAAGGTGTTGGAGATCTGACATAGAGAATTACATAAATTTTTGAAAGTTTTGTTGTGGTATATATAAGGTATGAACATTAATAAATTTGTTATTGAAGAACTTTTTTTTAAAAAAAAGGCTGGTTTACTGGACTGTGATGTCTGGGTGTAATAATATCTCTATGCTGATGTATCTCTGAGCGTAAGTAAACTAAACTTCATTGTAATAAATTGTGAAAGTTGTAAAATAGATAAAGAATATTTTAAAAAGTGCATTCTTTATGGTTCTTTTGTTTCAGAAATCTTGCAGTAGTTAAATGGACTCTCTTGAAGAGGGATTCAATAAGATAGAGATCACATTATCATCAGTGCACCTACCCATGAAGAAGGACTTGTCTCTGAAGATCTTAGAAAATAAATATTTCTGGCCAGACTGGACTACAGGCTCTGGGTAAGTTATGATAAAAACAGTGGTGAATCTCTTTTATAAAAGAGATTATATGATATTATAGATTATGATTATTAAAGGCTATATGACATTATTATAGATATCATATTATATTATACAAACAATAGATTATATTTTGTAATGGTTTTAGTGTTTTAATAAAAGTTCAAACCTATATGTGGAAGGAATAAATATATGCCAAGATGGTCATTGATAAAACCCATGACAAAATAATGTGTTCATCAAATGGGTTGTTGATTGGCAAGTTTCTGATGAGGCGTCCTGCTCGTATCATATATTTATCAGATATAATGGTTTTAGTGAAGTTGACTTGTCAGGAGGGAATCTAAAAGTTGCTGATAAAGACTATCTTCTTATGGAGGTTTTTACCAGATAGTAGGTAATATTTCCATCACTTGGGCCAATAGAATTCTTTCAAAGCAGTATTAGCAGGAAGTGCTAGAAACTCTTAGAGTGAAATGGTTTTTACTGAAACAGAATTGAGAACGCGAGCTATAGGTGCCAGGTTACTTTCCTAGTAATGTGCTGTTATAAGAAGCAAATTTCAATCGCTGTAGAAGTGGTTGGAGTCTTATTACACTATAATGGTTGGCGCAATAAAATGAGCTATCAGTTCTTTTACACTATTCAAATCGGTTGTCATCAATGACATCTCTAACTTTATCCCAATAAGATCTTCCAACCCTTAGACCCTGTCTCTTAGAATTTTTAAAGACTTTATTACATATCTTGATTACATCCTCACTAGTAGGAGAATAGTCTAGTTTTGTTAATTACCAAAGCCTGAGAAACATTTTCGAAAATCACAAAACTTTTGGGCCCAGATTTCGTGGTGATTTTTCTACTATTTCAAATTACTTTTCTTCATTTTTAAATGAAATCTATACTAATTGATTAATTTGTGTATATTATCTATTGTTTATTTTGTTTATTATCAACAAAAATATATTGCAATGAATATAGATATTAAAATACAAAAATTCCTTTAGAAATTTAACTTTTAATAATTTTTATTATATTAAATTAATTTTTTTACTAGTAGGTTTATTAAAAGTAGGCCGATTTAATAAATAATTTTTAATACAATGAATAATGCCAGCTATACTGAATAATCCTAATTATGAAAAGATCATAGATTTAAAAAAAAAAAAAAAAAAAGTATTCATACTTTATTGTAATATATTCATGTAATTGATGTATGGATATCAGAAAAACAGAAATATCAGTTAAGTAGGAATAAATATCCAGTTCGGCTGTATCCCCAAACATTCATAAGGTAAGACCTCCTTAAGCAGTCAAAACTTCAATCTCACATTTCTTGGTGCTTATAACTGCTATCTTAAAACACTTTCCTCCCTTTCTAACTTAAATTAACAATATGTATTAGTATGCTTACAGAGTTATATGATAAATTAGTCGGTGAAGTTTAAAAATTAACGGAAGCTGAAATATATTGTTAAAATGGTTAAGAATAAACACAACATAAAAATTTAATCTTCTATAATTCATTAAAATACATCATACATTTTATACACTTAACTTTCATTCTTAAATAAAAAGTTGTAGTTACACAGCTTAGTTAAGAATAATAATGAAAAACTTTAATGTAATGTAATCAATAATTTTATTCTTTAAAATAAATAACTTACAACTAATTTTAATAATAAATATCGATCAGTGTGATCAACATTTGAGAATAAATAAAGTATATTTTAAATAAATTAAACCTGTACACCAACTCCTCAGTGACATTAAGAAGTTGCATTAAATTAATATTTACAATTGTGTAAAATTATTCTATCAACATAGAACATGATATGAACTATACAATGAATGACATACTTCCATCAAAATCCATTTTTTATTCTTTTGCTATTAGTATATTCATTAGTGGGTAAAATGAAATACTTTAATAAAATTTATCACTTGAAAATTTTGTTTAAACTGTTAACATTCCCTTTCATTACATTTTTTTCTATTATACCAGGAGAATTACTGAAAATTCTCAAAATTTTAATCTTTACGTCCTTTTATGTTATGTCTTTTCATGCCATAGTTATAGTTCTAATATAACAAGGTATCCAAAAAATGATCTTAAAGCAATAATAGAACAATGATTTATCCCTTGATGACCACAAAGTCAACATCCCATCCATTACTAGGGAATCATGGTATTAATATATTAAAATTGGATGTAAATATTAATATTTTTTAGCCTGTCTTGGATCACATCTAAATCACAAAGTTGTATTAAAAAATAAAAATTTATACAGCTTAATTTTACAACTAAATGACTTAGTGTGATTCATAGGTGGCTTTACATGTGATCAAATTTATCATGGAATCGACATTGTTTCAGTATACACATTTGCAAGCTTTGGTTTGCAAACACAACCACTTTCAACAAGGACATAATCTTGTCCTGTTAAAGTAACTGGACCCAGAGGTATGACAAGAAAGAGATAAGGTACATAAGTTTGTGTACATTCTCCTCTCACTAATTCACATTCTTTTGACCTGAAACAATTGTTTTACAGATTAAAATATGTGTATATAAAATGGCTATAAAATAGAATTATAATTATAAGCAATTAATAAAATACAATTATATAAATTTGAATATGAAATAAAATATAGTTTTTAATGATCATGTTTCGCACTCTCATATTGTTGAAATAATTAATTTATTTACACTTTTGATCTCGCAGATAGTGGTTTGGGTGCAACAAAAAACAAAATGAAATACTGAGTGAAAAATTGTTTTCTGTTAAATGAATGCTTGTATTTTGGGATAGTTTGTAGTTTTTTTTTTAGGGCTATGAATGAGATATAATTAAGTAAGAAAAAAAAGCAAAACTATATACAATGGAACTTGGTGAAATAATAGACAAACAGAAAAAATATTAAATTCGGTGATCAAAATACAAAAAAGTATTATTCTTATAATCCAAAAAAAAAAAGGAAACGAGAATCTTCTAAACTACTTTTCCAGTCATAAAAATATTTAAGGACAATAAATTGGAAATATGTCAAACTTCAATAAACACTTGCATAAGTGATAAATATAATCTCCAAAATATAAAAAATAAATACTGCTTTAATGTAAAGAATTTACAATTACATTGAAGTAAAATCGTTGAATGATGTACTATATGATTTGAAAACAAAAATTAATAGAAATAGCTTCAAAAACACCTCAGAGAATACCTTTTAAACAAATATGGAAATCAAAATTAATTTACTTTTCAGATTTTAAAAGAATTCTAAAGGAATGTAGCATACCTATAAAGTATGTATATGTGTAGTATGTCTATATATCAATAATCTATCTATCAAACAAACATAATATATCAAATTTAAAAGTATCAAACTTTACATGTACAATCAAAATGTTTGAAAACATAGTATTAATAAAAGAAAAAAATAGAGGAACCCGCATTCAACCTATCTTCTAGCTCAAGTTTTACTCATTAGAGGGTAGTAGGTTGTCTGTAAAAATAATACTGAATGTAATTCTAAAGCTAAATCTTATCAAATAATATTATAATAAGTTGTAAAGTTTTAAAGGAAAAAAAATAATGGAAATATGATTATTAATGAATTCCAGAAAAAAAGGTGCATATATAGGAACGATGTAAATATCTTACCTTATTTTCTGATTCCTTTGTGATTCAAACTGTTTTTAGTTTTATACTAATACTATTTTATTTTGGGTATTTTTAGTTGTCTTATGTAACATTAAGTAGTATACAATTTGTAAGTCCTCGATCTCTTTATATTACCTTTTATATATTCCATTATATTTATTAATAAAAAAAATAAATCTGTACCACTACAACCCATAAAGAGACAGTACTTTGTAAGAAAATACTGTTACTAGACCAACGATTGTGCAAGGAGGTGATTTATCACGTGAGGTGAGAATCACGCTCGACTCCCAGATTTTTCCCCAATTAAGGGTACCCACTTTATGAGGCTGGATGGACCCACAGGATTGACTCACGGCTCCATTAATAGAATACATAATTATCTGTCACTGCCTGATTCGAATCCAGGTCTTTGGCGTTAGTCCTTACCACTGAGTCTCTCCACTCTATTCTCCACTATTATATTTATTATTATTTTACTCTCTTCCCACACTTGTATTCTAGGACGTAATATCAGAATAAATTAAACAGTAAACAATTTTTCTTCTGACTGTTTCATTTTGTATCTCGCATCAAATTATTGTTTCCCAGATTTAACTGACTATGTTTACATAATTTATTTGTATTTTTAGTTAAATTAGCTGGATTTTCTTGAGAAAAAACTAATATTTTTATACTTACTCGCAAACCTCATAGACCACTTGTTGCAGAAGGTCTGGAAACTTTTGAACTATGGTTACTGGTTGACCAGAAGTGAGAGATACACCATACATTGGGGCAGTTGTATTATACCTTGTTTTACAAAGTCTACCTGGAGTTGTAGGACACATTTCTTTTGAGGAAAAGTCTCTCCCTAAAATGAAATAGTTGTGAAAATTACTTAATTTGTCAATTGAAATATTTTTAATTTATTGAAGAGTATTATTTTGAAAAAAATGCTGAGCGACATTGTATGAATTGATAGTGTCCTTCACCAATCATTGAAAGCTTCGGTTCTGCCTCTAAGAATCTATCAATAAAAATTTTAGCACTGATAGATCAATTTACTCATCAATACTTCATACGCAAGTAGTATAATTATACTTCCTATTAGTAAAATTGAACTGCCATTTTATTTATTCTGTAAGGTCAATAAAATAATTAAAAAAACTTGAGGCTCAAATTATTTTGAATGAAACAAGGCCTGCATAAGATCTATACTTATGTGCCATACATTGTGTTAGTAATGGAATTAATGTCAGTAATTGGCATAGTTTTGAAACAGCTTCAGTTGGCTAAATAATATTTATTAAAATCATAGATCAATTTATTCATCAATACTAATGGTTGTTTTGTGAACACCTCCAGTCAAATATACAACTATTCCAATTAAATACAATTTCTTAGAGATACTTCAAATATCTTGTTAATTTATTGTAAATAATTTTGAATCAACCGCTATATTGAATTACTAACATACAAAGAGTTGGCTGACTGAGTATGAAATAGCTGGATGAATGTAAGGAGACTCCTTAGGCCTAAAACAGTGTGGGAAAAATGATGAGACCAACTTTTTTTTTTTTTTTGAAACACTATACTGTGGAAAATCTGCGTCTAGAGTAAAAATGTAAAATCCCTAAGAAAAAAAAATTTTTTTAATCCCCCGTTAATTCAATGTTTGTGAGCTTTAAGAAAATATATATATTTTTTTAATAATTTACTAAGTACGTCAGCAGACATCAATGAAATGGCTATTGGCATCAAATGGTACCAAATAAAGTATTATCTTCTTTTTTTATAGTGAACCATCCAAGCTTATTTAAATTAAAAAGGAAGTATTAATTAAAGGAAGTATTAAACACAATTAACTCTTGTGTTCTTCCAAAGGATCATCTTAAGTGTGAAAGTGGGCCAGATTTTCCCACTTTCACACTCAACAGACAATTCTTCAACATAGATGCCTGAATTTATTGCAAACTTAAATCTAGTTGATGCAGCTTCACTCACATTTTTTTTTTTGTGTTTTTACAGAATTTACCAATCAATCCTCTCAAAACTGAAAACTTGCAATTTTTCACTGTTCCTGAACTGAACAGCCTGTAGGACTGCTTAATGACACCTCAATTTACCTTATTGTAATTTGAAACAAATTACCATGGAACATGGAATTTATTATTTTTTATTTTAAGGCAATCCACAGTGAAGGTGATGTGTTTAATTGAGGTATTCCCTGGAGTAAAAATTGGGGGATATTACCCAAATTAATTATTATACTGGTAAGCTGGTTTAAATTAAGGAATTACTGATAGTTTACTGGTAACAATGGAGTGGACTGTATTTAAATAACTTGATATAATGGTTTTAAAATGAAATAACCTCTATTCTCATTAAAGTTTTCTGACATAATTAGCTGTAGAGTTTGAGCAAAGTGATTACAATGTATGTTAGTTGGTTAGTGAGAAATTTGGTTTTATTACATGAATGGGTTTAAATATTGCAGTTTACTTGGTTGATTATATGGAGCTTGATGGTTGGTTCTGATGGGAATGTGATTATGGAAGGAGGGTTCTCTCTTCTCATCCTCTTGCCGCCACTGCCTCTCTCGCCTGAGTCAAAGGATTTACTCCCTCATCATTATGAGAAGAGACCTTATTGAAGAGTTCTGTCCTCTTCTTCTCTGGTACAGGTCACGATGGCTTCTTTACTGGTACTAACCCCTTTGTTTTTGGGGACCAAGATGGCTGCCCAGGCTTCTTACCGCATATCTTTGCCACTAGATGGCATCATGAATTTCTTTTCAGAAGTGAGGGGACGCCTTACTTAAACATGATGTTTGCCTGGTTATCTACAGGTGACCAACCTATTTTAACCATGATGGGGGGTCAAGTTTTTCATTTTGAGGGACCGCCACTAAATAAAAAAAGTCAACTCCCCCAGGCTGGATTCGAACCAGCACCGCCTGTAGATCCTAGAACGATAGACCTGCCATAGAGCCTAACCAATTGAAACACAGGCCGGCCCAACATGCAAGTCTAGCAGTGTGAAAAGTTGAGAAATGATTTTATTTGAACCATGCTTCACTCAAGGGCATCTTTGTCAGGTTTTTCTAGTAAATCATTTTTCAAATTTTCAAAAGGCACTAAGGTCAAGTAAAGAACTGTATTTTAACAAATTTTAAATTTTCACACCAATAGAAAAAAGTTTTTTAAATTAAAAAGATGTATTTCTCTTTAAATGAAAATTTGAATTTATCGAAAAAATGTGTTTCCAAAGTAATTGCTCTGTCCATATATTTGTTGAATGAGTTCATTCAAAAATTTATTTATTTTTCCTATTCTGTTTTTTTACTGGTTTATACCAATAACCATTCAAAAATATTGAAAACTATTATTTTCTTTAAGTTATAAAGAATAAAGTAAGGTTATAAAGTAAAGTTATAAAGTAATAAAGAAACTGCACAAACTGGGATTTAAAAATAAATTTTTTTTTTCTATGTATTTTACTTTTCTGCTCTAAAGACAAGTTTTCTGTGGTATAATGTTAAAAAAAAAAAAATTGCTTTGGCTAACCTTAATAGGCAAGATATAGGATCGAAATGAATTGGGAAAACTAAAGAAGTTTGGTGTTGAAGTGGACCAACTATATCTAACTGTTTTAATGTGAATATAGAATTTATATTGTTTGTGTTGTGAAAAACTCATTTCAACAGATGAACATTCTTTAATTTTACAAAAAAAAAACATAAATTAGACAAAAATTATTTTTTCATTTTGGAAAAAAAAATTAGTTTTATAGGGTAAGAATTGCTAATGGTTATCCTCCCTCATTAACTGAAACTGATGAATTAAAATAATCATTACAATTAAATGTAATTTTTATTTTTAGTTATAAAATCTATCTTTTAACAAATATTAAAATATTGTAGTTATGCAATAATATGTACTAACAATTATTTATTGTTAGGCTTTTTTTTTTTGCTGAATTTCCCAATTCTAAATATTTTTTAAAATTAATATGAGGGGAAGTCTAGGTATTACAAGAAGATAAAGGCTGCATGAGAAAAGTAATAATACAATTAAGTAAGAGGAAAGAAAAATTATTTGTTGTTCTTTCCTCTTATTCAATTTTATTTTTACTTTTCTCATGCAGCCTTTATCATCTTAGAATTCTTTTGTACTATTTTGTAACCATAACGTTAGTGGTTTCTTTATTTTCTAATCATTCTGTAATTCCTCTTATTCATTATGGTTGCTATCTTGTTTTTTGTTCTTAGCCCTGATGAAAGCCTGAAATTCTGGCCAAAACGTTGTCCATAAGTCGTTGAAACGTTGAAAATAAGTTTTTATTTATTTGTGTTCTTCCCTGATCGCACCTCAACCATCTTCTTCTAATATATATATTATCCACAGTCAACAATCTACTCATCATTTTTTAAAATTAAATATCTATATGTTTTTATTACGAATTTATGTAAAAAAAACAGACATAAATTGACTTTTTATTACTTGAAAGTCATAATAAATAAGCAGATAAGCCATGGAAAATTATAAATACCTGTTCTAAATTTGTTAAATGAGTTATCTTGTAAAGCATGTGCTTTCAAAAGAGCTTTTTGTGTGACTAAAGGATCAATTATTGTGTTTGATCTTCCAACTCTACTTGTGCCCCACATGGTTCCTTTTCTGAAGTTCCTTGCTATTTGCGCCCTGAAAACAATCAATATATTATTTACATCGCTTTATATTTTTTTAGTGATATTGTTAATGATAAACAATGACTACAAATGCAGTTATATTTGAAGGTGAATTATTCTTTATTTATTTCTAATAAAAAAATATTATATATGAATGTTTGACTGTATGTTAAATCATGTCTAGTGGCAGTCAGAAAAACAAAAATTTGTAAATAGTGTTCACTATTTATTAAGAATTCACATTTCGACTCATATAGTTGGTCTTCATGAGAAGTGTACTAAGGGCTGCAACAGATTGAAAGTCAAAGACACAAATTAATTTTTATTTATGTAGTGATTATCACATATTTATGTTATTTTCGGATACCAAGTAGTTTAAAACTAGAGGAATAATCAAATTCATGAAATTTTATATATAAAAACAATAAATATTTTGAAAATCAGTCATTGATGTTACAAATTTGAAATTACGTACGATGGATAGGGAACATTATTCGGCCCAATACAGTCAGGAGAGTCAGTTAAAGCATTTCCCCACGTGTACTTGAGATTATGTCCTCCACATTTTGAGTGCCCTGCCACTGCACCAAGGCACATCAGCACCAAGCTGCTCAATGCCTGAAACAGTAAATATTAATAAGAAAAAAGAAAAATTTCTATGGGTACATTTTTATCATTATAACCATCGCTGAAAATTTTAAATTCTAATAATTAATTATAATGTATTTTCTTTTATAACAAACCAATTTCAGAGGATTTTAGTGTAAAAAGGAAAAATCTAGTGCAGTGCAGGTGTCACAGATATTTTACTTAAACCAAACTTTCAGTTTAAATAATCCTTGCTCCTTTCATAACAACAATTTCTTTAGTATTTAGGATCCCCCTTACTCTAACTCTATTTATAGATTTGTGAAAATAAAAAGCTGACTATTGTCATTACAACCATACAAACGCTATAGAATTAATTTATAAAATCAGTTTATTATTAATAAACCTGAATTTCAGGTCGAAACGTCGGCATGAATAAATAATTTTTTGTTTATTTATGTTCTTTTGGCTCACAATACTTCCTGACCATCTTTACCAATTTATTAATATTTTATTTCATTAACTGCTTGAATACATAGCTTTTCTTCGATTATGATGTTGCTAAGTACATGGGTCAGTTCAGTTTCCTACCTATTTCTATATTTTTGCTTCATCTCTACTGAACTGCAGGGAATAAAAAAAAAATGTATTTCCATAGAATAAAAGGGGAAGGGGGTTTCAATAGGCAACCAACCTGTTCTAACCTGAGTGAGGAGGGTGGAGGAAGTCAAGTTTTCATTCTGTGGGGCACTAAATAAAAGTCAATTCGCCATACCAAATTCAAACCTGCGCAGCTGCAATCTCCAGGTTGCTGAGGTGATGCCTCAACTCCCTCGCTAATAAACGGTCTTATTCCTGATTTCAACTTTATTTCATTAAGGCTGTTCTTAAACGTCCTCAAATCAAATCGATAACCAGTGTTATTTAAGAAGTATAGATTATTACCTTCCTATTAGAACTTTCCAGAAAAAAAAAGGTTTTGTAGAAAATGCAGTTTCACAGAAGAAAAGAAAAAGTAAAAAATAAGAGTAAAAACAGTAAGGAAGCAATAATATGTACTAAGGAAACTTTTTTATTAATTGTTTATTTTTAAACAATGTTTAGTTCTTGAGTTTTTAACGAAAATCGCATTTATGACATTTCAGGAATTAGGTAATTATTTCGGAGAACTCTTCCGGCTTAGCGGTAGATCGTAGAGTACTTGCAAAATGTAGAAAAGTTTGTTTGATTAAATTTTGTAGCAAAACATTTTCTCGATAGTTTCTGATGTACAGGCGAAGAACCAATTTTTTTCACCACTCCTGGGTGAGGAAAAGTTCTAAAGGAAAGAAGTACAACCTCCTTGTCCATATTCGGAAACTGACCAAGGCCAGATCGGAGGTGGGATAGTTTTATCCGTGTTTTGAATCCTCAAGTTAGTTCGGTTACTGCAGCCTTTAGTCAGGGTTTACGGCAGGTTTCAGGAAATTTTGCATAGTTGCAGCTCGTATGAGGCGGGGGGATCCATGGTTGTGATAAGGTTAAGCCATTGAAGTTTGTTTTCCACACCCATCCGTCGAGTTTCTCCTCTATACCCATTTCTATGTTTTATATACATTGTCAGGATGTCATTTCATTTAAAAATTCACTAACAATAGATTTTTGTCCAACATACCTATATGTTCGAAACATTGTTCTCTTGGACGAACAGCAGGGCCACTGGTCTCCTAAAATAAAAACTTGAACGGATGACGTACAAAACAAAAAAAAGTTGTCCTCTCTCGTGAATAAAATTCAGAAATTTTTATTAAAAATGATTTATTCAGAGATGTAGATTTATAAGTACCTCTAGGGAAATTTTCAGTTGATCTGTACATTTTTGAAATGAAATGCATCAAATGGCTTTTTTAAAAGTAAATTTGTGAACTTTGTAAACAGCCAAAGCTCTAATTAGGATTTTCAGCAGGGGGTAGCATAACCGTTCTCTCTTTCAAATCAAAAGTGTAGCCAAAAAGGTCACGCCCATAGAGCTTAGGCTTACGTTGAGGTTAATAGGAATGTCCATCATTGTAGTGTAAACTCAAAGAGGAGTCAACCAGTGATTGGCTCGTACTTTTCCTCTTTACTTTGCCACGCCCCTGTTCCGTCATAAGGTCCGCCTTTTTGGCTACGCTTTTTCTGCCAGCTTACTCCCTTCATTATTCTCCTTCCTCCAAGGCTGTCAGTCATCAAGGGTGTATTATTTCTAATATATATATTATAATTCATTCATTGTTATTTACAACAAGTAAATTTGCTGTAGGTGATATAGTGACATGATACAAACATGTGGAGAATCTATCCTTTGATAGAACTCCAATAAATTTCTAGAGGAGAAGATCTCGAGGCCATCTTCTTTTCAGACGCCCAGGAGGATTATTAGGTAATGAAGGAGAAGCCAGGTCATATCATTAAATAATGATAACAATTTCATATTTATTTTTCTGTTATATTTAATGATATTAAAAAAAATTTGTCAGGTTTTGTTTTTATTTATTTAGGACCTTTGCTGGATAAAATGTTTATATAATCTCGGATTCAACCCATCCTAATCTATTGCTAGGACATTTTGTTGCTGCCCTGGGCTTAACTAGCTAGAAAACTTATAATTAAACTTTTATTGTACCAGAACTTTTAGTTGAGGTTAAAGTTTTTTCTGATTGGACTACTGATTTTCTTCAATTTATTTGAGTGTAAATAGTTATCTCTTGCGAAGGAAAATATAACCCACCACGGATCATATAGCCACAAACATTTGGTTAGCTTCCCCAAAATAAATTATTGGAGACGAAATATTAAATTTATCTACAACTTTGACCGGATTTCCCAACATTGCGGTGGTCTGACGAGTTTTTCAAGAAATTTGTTTTTTAACATAATCTTTTTTACTATTATTTTTAGAATATGAACTAGGTTCTAAAATCCCCCAACATTTCGTGTTGTTATAGGAGTGGTATGATGATATCTCCCTCGCTATTTTCCCTTCGTAACGACGTCCCTGCTAAGAAAAGTTTTAACCCAGTGGAACGGTCCCTCTCCGTTCTTTAACTCTTCGGCCAGCGGTTCATGGGCGTATATTGTGACTTCCCCATTCGGTGAATCCAGCCCACTCCCTTATGTGGTATGGCTGTATGTGGCATGTGGCAAAGGAAAGGCCAAGTTATATGTATATATTTTGAAATTTAGGTTTTAGATATAAGTCTTGTGTATATTGTAAATAAAAAGAATAGGAAGTAGGAATAATTCAAATATTTTTCTCTGCTAAGAATATTTCAAATAGTTTCAATATAATGATTATTAAATGAGAAATTCCATGTGTTATTATCTGCATCTCTGTACAAATGTAAAGACGAAAGAGCATTTGACTATAACATTTTTTGCAATTTTCATCTACGTTGATTGCTAATATGTATATATTTTTATTTTGTTCTTATTTATTATATATATTTTACATTAGTAATAATGTGGATCTTTGTCCAAAAAATTTAGGATTGATGAATATGTAAGATAAGTTTACTTCTAATATTTTTACATTAAGTTCAGTTTGGCCAAAAAATAATTCTACAATAGCTTTTCTGGAATCTTGTGAAAATTTAACAGTTTGGCTAAAAAATGTTTTAAATTAATGCATAAAAAAAGATGGCCTCGAGATCTTCTCCTTTATAAATGTTTTTGGAGTTCTATCAATGGGTAGATTTACCACATGTTTTTATCATGTCATAATATCACTTACAGCAAATTTACTTGATGTGTATAATTGTATACAGTTGTAAATATCAATAACTAAATTATTAAAAAAAAAAAAAAATTAATGCATACGCTGCCTAGCTATTATTGCATATTGAACATAGATCCAGCTATCATCAGGCGTATTGTGTTGTGATTTATTTTATGGTTTTGTTTTTCATTTAGGTATGTCGACGTCCATGCTTTAAGAAGATACACGACTGGTTCAAACGGTACCGCCCTTGACAATACCCTTTCCCCAAGCTTCTTTCCAGTATTATAAATGCTACAATATAATTGCGGGAAATCAGTTTCCCATATCCATTTCTATAACGGTATTTTTTTCCAGTCGCTTAAATCCTCAGATGTTGCTTTCTCTTCTCCATGCTTATCAGATTATTATTCTGTCACTTCGTCATGGAATTTCAAATACTTGTACATTGAGCGATAAGGAACATCATTTGTACAACAATTGTGTCTTTAGTCCTGGCAGAATAATAAATTTTAGATTCTCTTTTCGTATTAATATTTTTTTAATATTTAATTGGAAACATAAAACAGAGAAAACGTGAATAAGCTCTTGAATAGTATTTTATTCACTCTCATTTTGCTGGGAAAAAACATAAATAAATTATACAGCTTTCGCTAGGAAGATGTTTGTAGAATGGTTATATAATATTTGAAACAAATTATAGTTAAAAAATTACTTTCTTAGGTTGTTCCTACATTTATACTAACTGACACGGCAATGCTTCGCTATTGCTGGATGTGACTGTACTTTTAGACTAAATAGACACATTTAAAAGTTTATGTAAACGATTGTATTTAAAAAAAAAATATTCACAAACACTTTCTTATTTTTATTTTTTGTTACATATATTTTAATTACTTTTTATTCAATTTTAAGTTTAATTCAGTACACGTAGATCTTTCGTACAAAAGTTAATATAATTGGTAGGGAACCTGCTCAAATACTCGTACTTCAATTATTCTTTAACAAACATGAGTAATAGTTTTAATAAGCCATATCTTTTTTGATAACAGTCTGTTTTTGTTTTTTTGTATTGTAGAGAATTTGAACTCTTTTCAAAACATATTTATAATTTTATTTTGGGACATATGTCCCCTAAGAATAAATACATGGTTCATATAGTGAGATTTTTATCTGGCAAGCGTTTACAAATTTAGAGATAGTAGAATGAAATTACATTGGTATATTGGCGTTACTACTGTTTATAGTGTTAATCAATATATGCTTATTTATTTGATTACAAAGATGTGGAGGTTTTGTTATTCAATAAATGGAGGAATAGGTGTTGTTTAAAGGAAAGAATGGATGAGGACTGGCGAATGGAGGTGGGAAGAGAATTCCAGAAGGAGGTTGCACGTATGACGAAGGATTTGCTAAAGAAGGAGGTTCTCTAGGAGGGCATATACAAATCATTCGGACGGGATCTGGTGTTTAATGAGTGGATGGATGAACGAAGAGTGAGTAGATTTGTGATATAGGTAGGTTTTTTCATTTTAAGAACTTGGAATAGAAAAACACCATGGAGGTTGCCTTCGGAAGGTTGGATAGAGCCACTTCAACTCGGAATACCAGCGGGAGACTTAAGAGCGCCTAGGGAACCCAAAGATAAATCTTACAAAGCAATTCATGAGTCTCTTCAGTCTCAACTCTAATCCTGCAGATAGCCCTCCATACACCAAGGATCCGTAGTCGATGTGGGGGAAGACGAGAGAGGATACTAGGAGCTGACGGGTGTTCTGAGGAATGGAATTACGGAATTTTGGTGGGTTATGAGTAAATTTTCAGTTTTCATCAGAACTTTCTTCTTTATCCAGAAGAAAAATATCGAGAATGTGACTTGCTTTATAGATTTTCAGGTTAATACTTAAAAAAAGATGAATCCGAAATGAAAATCTTTTCTAATACTGTTCCGATACAGATGATTTTAGTTTTGTATTGCAGAGAATTTCATTGAGCAGACTTGTTATTTATCACAGAGTGACTAGAATTGGTCGATCCGCTCATAAACTAGTCCAAGACCTGAAAGAGATTTCTTTATCACAGGAGTGATCTGCGATGACGGAAAAAGAGCTAAGAGATCTGAGCCATTGATCAGAGTAAATTAATGAGCAAGTCAGTGAGCGCATTAAAATGATAGATAAGATTTTGAGTTTGAAAAATCTCAATATCGAGTTTTTTTACTGTTTGTAAATTTTTCATTGGACAAAGAATAATATTTCAACTTAATAGGCTCGTATGAATCGATTTCAATTGATAATGGAATTGGCATTCATTGCTCATGAAAAAAGGCCATCCGTTAGCCTAGGAATGATTAATGTTATAGTGCGATGTTAACGGAAACTAAATATAACTAAACGTTACCGACAACCAAGAACCAAACGGTATATATAAAATGAACCTCTGATTTGATGGCAGTGATTGATCGAGGAACTTGAAGGCATCTGGTGGTTGCTGGTTATATGATAGCTGAGGTTAATGAGATATTCCTAGAAGAGGTCTCTCATATTTTTATCTGCATGAAGAATGTGAATACCTAAAAGGAAATCACCATGACAGTGATGAATGCTTTAAAAAAATTATAACTTATGATCGAGTTCGGATTTCTTTGAGTAAAATCTTTTCAATTTCAATTATACTTTATTTATAAATTGATTATACTATTGCTCGATAATTGCTCTGTAGCATAATTCTATAATGCAAAAACTGGACTGCATGTAGGCTCAACCAATTGATTTAAATGTTACTAGTTTTAAAAAAAAACATATTACTGCTTATGAAAATATAGTTTCCATGATATTTGTTAAAATAAATTGATTTGGATGAAATTTCTCGTGCAAAATTCATATTCATATTAGAATATCATGAAAACTACAACCCCTATGAAGATTTTTTTTATATATTTATTTATTGCTATTTACAGCTGTACATTATAATACATTTAGTAAATCTGAACTAAGTTAAATTGGAGTGTTACAGGCGTTTAGAGAAACTACCCATTGGTAGCACTCTAATGACATTTTACATTAGCTGGTCTCGTGGCCATCTTCTTTTCAGTCGCCTCGGAGGATTGTCAGGAATGGAAGAGGATGGAAGATTAGAAACTAGGGAGTTTGAGAGTTTATAATGGAATGAGTGATATCTGGTTCGGGGTAGATCGGTTACATAGGGAACATTTATGTCTTTATGTATGATTTTATTTGTGACAAAGTAAGGAGCTTTGATTATAGCATATTAAACTAGCTTTAATTTGAATGTTGGTAGACATCTGTACGTCGAATATTTCCTGAGATATTATTTTTAATAAATCCAAAAAGTCTGTCCGAACAATCAGGAATCAATATTTTGTGATGTTATTTGGTTAAATATGATAAAAACTACTACTTATACGATGATAAACGTTATAAACTACTTTATAGTACATTTAACTAGCATTAATTTCAGGGCTGGAGAAATCTGTACGTCTTAAGGTTCCTGAGATATATAGTTTTATAAGTCAAAAGATTTGTCCGAACAGCTAGAAATGAAGATTTTGTGAATTCTTTTTGTCGAATATCATGAAAACTACTACTCCTACGAAGATAAACGTAATAAACCACTTTATTGTACATTAAATTAACTTTATTTTGAGTGTTAATAGACATTTTTACGTCGAATGGTTTTTGATGTATAGTTTTCTCAAAATAAATTCACTAACTACTAATTTTTTAGTGCGTTTTTTACTAAATGTCGCTTTTTAATAACCTGTATCTTGAGAACTATTTAACGTAAATGGCTCTATTTTAGCAATCTTACTATTCTTTAAATGATGTTCTACTAGGTTTTTTAGTGTCGTTGATAAGTTTAAAGATATGGAGTTCCGAAAGAAACATTAATTTTTTTAACGTTTTGAAACAGCCGCCATTTTGTATTCCTCCTATTTATACTTGCAGACTCATTAATTTTGACTAGTAATTATACATAGTTTTCATTAAAGTAATAAAAAATTGGGGTGAAATAACTACCTTTTTCTCACCCCTGGCTCTTGTACTATTTGCTTTTATATCAAGAGCGATCGATTGCTCCCTGCATCCCTTATATTACATCTTCAGTCGTCTTCCTTCTTCAAATTTCTAAACCTTTGTCCTACTTTGGGACAACATCACCATGAGAACTCTAGGTTCATTTTTTTTTTTAAATCAATTAATTTAAATTTCAACATTATGCTAGTTAAAAAAGCATATTTTAAAAAATACATATTTATATGTCTATATATCTATATGCTATGTCTGAATTATTCAAAGCCAGACATCAATTAATATATTAATATTTGAACGAATATTTAAAAGAAATAATATTATTGAATGGAGGTTTAGTGGCTCCACCAAATTCTTCTCGTATCCAATGCTTACAATCCAAAATCCTTGATACTTCTTATTACATCACAAATAAACTCATCCATAGAGACCTCAACATCCCATTCGTTGAGAATTTGGCCCGAAATAGATATACCTACAGTATTTTTTTTTAAAGTTGTAAATTTCAATAAATAGACGGGACTCTTTTTCTCGAGAGTGCCTGTAGGTGACCATGTTTCACCACCGTACATCACTCCGGGTTTTATTATGGTATTGTATTACCTCAGTTTCTGCTAACGCGAGATTTTTTTTGCTCTGAGGAACTCCGATGGCCAAATCCGTCCCGAAGAACCCAAAAGATGTTGCTGATAGTATTCCCTGTAAATATTGAACCAGGGCAGGTGTCTTAGAGTTTTATTATTATATTTTAAAACGCCTAAATTATCTATATGTAACTGTAATAGTTTTAAGTCAAACTTTTCTGTGACAACACTGAAAATAGGACCCATGTTTGATAATCAGCTTATCTTTTGTGATAACAAACTACGAAAAAGAAAAATGAAATTGTAGTTTTCTATTTTTGAATTAATAGAGAAATACCAGATGTATCCTAGAATTTGGCTAATAATTATTTTTAAAATTAACATTATATAATTTAATTAAACGAATCTGAATATTGGATATAAATTAAGCAAAGATGGATTACCGATGAGAGAACCATAAAGAACCTTTAGCTGTTGGTTGGGGCGTTGCCCTTATGTTCAGTCAACCCTTCCAGGCTTTAACCAACTTCACAGCTGGGTACTGTTCTCTTTATTTTTAGCATAACCCCTGAGAAGGACGATTTTTCTTTGCATCTAATGTATCAGAGCAAACAGTGAAACCCATAATTGGTCAGTACAACAAAATTAAATTCAGATTTTGTGTGTTTCAGAACACCTAGACATGATTTTTGTGGCTTTAGTGGTTCGATATATAAATATTTGGAACTAGATATAAAGCATATTTCCACCAACGAATACTATGTTAAAGACTTAAAGATTAAAGAAAAAAAAATATCACCAGCAATCAAATTCCATGGGGCGCAAACTAGTTCCATTGGACGTATTATCATTGTTTACTAATGTACATATCCCCCCCCCCAAAAAAAAAAAAAAACTATCATTGAATAAAAATGGAACAAACAAAAACACAATTTATCCAACCAATAGCTTTATGTACTGATGGAGGATATTTTCAATTTAACGAAAAATTCATTCCCTTAAAATCTCCTTTTGCCCCAATTTTAGCAGATTTTTTTTCAGATAATTTATTAGCCACAGCAATAACCAAAATCCCATTTCATATACCATTTATATATAAGTTTGTTGATGATATAATAACCGCGATACCAACCATGAATTACAACTGTTCCTTAATTGTGATTTTAACAACTGTTCCTCCACATTAAATTTTACTATTGAATTAGAAAACAGAAAGCCCTTTTTAGAGGTACTTTTGATTTGAAATTCAAACGGAGAAATAAAAACAAAATGGCAAAAACTCATCCACTGTGGAAGATATATACATTAAACTAGCCATTGTCCAAAAAGATACTTTTTCATATTATTCATATCCAGATTAATAAATCGGTCTATTCCGGTTATTCTTTATTGAATAAATAACTATTTCAAGAAATTAATGTAGGTTGTTAGGTTTATTCAGAAAAATAACTCAAATTTATTTAATGGATACATTATTAAATACTATAAGCAGTTCTAGTTTATAGACATAAGTTAAGCCTCATGCAATCTGTTACTTCATACCAGCCTCAGTTGTCAATTATTCTTATCAGTTGGCCTGTTATCACGATTAAAAAAATTAATATAGTTTGGACCAGTGATCGTAGGGAACTCTCAATCATACGTTTTCACCCAATTCTGTAGTAATTCAACGAGGATGAGAAAATAAAAATTAAAACGTACATATACTCTTTTATAATGCTATCAATTAAACTCGACAACAAAAACAAATCTACAAAAAATTTATTGCACTTGCAAAAATGTTCTAGTTGCTATTTGGTTCAATATAAGGAAGAGGATGAAAGCTCTTCTCCGAAGAGATTGAGACGTTTCTGAAGGAAAGTGTAAAATGTATTGTATTTTCGTATACGTATGATTTAACTGGTGGGTATTAATTATTTACAACAGGGGGTATTAATTACTGTTCTAATCCTGTACTTGTAAATTGTTTTCTTACGTTACCGGCACAATCACCATACATTAAAATACATGTATTACTTTTGTTAGTAGATTAGCTTTCCAAAGAAGAAATAATGGTTTATTTAGATCCAACATTCCTTGTAGTCTTGTCCTTTCCATACCTTGCTGTTTTGTTTTATATATAAATAAATAGCCTATACCCAGATCAAAGATCCGATGTTATTTTATCTCATCCGCTCCTCTAATGAGTTGGTCAGCGGGAGAAGGACGAGTCACAAAAAGTAGCGGATGCTGACTTGCTCAAGAACCGTATCGTTCGTCGGCAAAAACTCTTATGACGAATCGGCTAAGTCCACCACATCGGTTTTTCCTCCTTTCCGCGGCATTTCTTCGCGGCCTGTAATGAATCAGGAGGCCGTTGTACCGGAGGAAGTCACACCTGGCTGTGTACATCCGCCCCAAGAAAGTGTTTGATGGTGCATTTTTTTTAGTTACTTTGAGTTTTCCGGCCAAGGAGAAATTGTTTAGGAATATGCTTAAGATTCAATTAATTAATTTACACTCTACCGTTCCGTTGATGAAACTGTCATAAACAATATTAAATTCAACTCAGCTTTGTATTATTTCGAATTTAGAACACTCGGCTATCGTGGGAGAGTTCTAGGCTATCTATTTCTATCATAGTATTAATGATATTATTATAGTTTTATTGTAGCTAATTCTATTCCAGACCATAAGACCAACATTACTGCTACAAAATATTTGAAAAGGCCTAGACTGAGGAAAACTAATTGACTTCCTGGAGAAGATTCCTATTTTTCTGAATTTCCAAAAATGTCCTACTCTTCGGATCCCTCATGAGATTGATTCCACACTGGCAGTAAAAGAGATCCCTCCAAAGCCATTTCCTCATACCTCCTTGTATATCAAACCCACATAGAAAAAATACTGAAATTATTTCTTGTCCAATGTTCATTATTCAGGAATTCAATTGTTTCCAGTCTAATTTTTCACACCTTTAACATTTTTAAATTTTCCCTTGTTAAAACTGTTCCAACATTTCTAAATATTATTACTTTATGATAATGAAATTTATAAATGTTTGTAAACCTTTTGATATCTTTATTTTTATAATCATTATGTACGTCTCCAAATATTTAAGGTAGTTATTTTGTTTTTGTTTAATTGCGTAAGACATCACTGTCTTCAACGTCATTAATTTCTTATATATTTTTGCTTACATTAGTTTTTTTCTTTTTTTTTTTTTTCGTTTATTCGTTGTTATATTTGTGATAATAAATTTTATGATTTTAAAAACAGAAGTATTAATTTTATTGTTATTATGCTTAAAGGGGTTTTGAAATATTCGGGTTTAAACCCCGATATTTCACCTTATCTATCTCCTTAATAATATTGACGTGTGACGTGAAATATGGGCGTTCTTGAGAGATATGGGTCAATGGGTAGTTGTCAAATTGCTGTTACAATATTGGCATTTCGGAGACGTTTGTTTTGAGATAAGATAGGAGTGAGTGAGCCTCGTGTGACCTATTCTTAGTCTAGTCAGTACGAACTACTTTCTAACTCTAAGGTTGTTTGTGAAAGTATAGTATCCTGTCAACTAAATTTTTAAATACTCAACGCCCAAGACTAAATATTAGGTAAATAAAATAAGATAAGAAAGGAGACTACTAAGACTAAATACTAAAATTAAATAAATAAAACTAAATTATCATAAAACGCAATTATTTTTATGGTCAAATGCCTTCAAATAATAATAATAATAAGTAATAGTATAGTTATAATTAATTAAAATTAAATGTTAAATCCAATATTTAAGCAGGGTCAGGAGGGGCCTGGTTACTCCTAGAACATTTGTTAGTCACGTTTTTGGTGGTAGCAATGTGCTCCAAACCTCTGATTTACAATGACATCAAATCAACTTGCCCCAAGCCTCAAGGTTCAATGGACCACCAATTCTTCAGGTTAATTTTTTTTCTCTAGGAATATTTCTTAGAATAAACAAAGTGCTAGAAATAATTATTAATATATAATAGAAAGAGGAAGGAACATCAACTTGGATATTTTAGATTACTTATACCTCCTTTGCCCAAGATTTCGCCCTGGGTCTAAGTACTTGCTACGCCACAATACCTTCATTATCCTCAGGTATTCATTTTTTTTTTTGGACTGAGTGCAATTAAGAAACAACAAACCACGATTCCAATAATATCTAATAATTTAAATAATTATTATACTTAAGAAGAAGAATATGATAGAAAGCCACCAACGCTTTAAATCACTTTATGTTTTTTAATATTAAAAAAAAATTAACCACAGATAATCGATGTTCGGCGGGCTAATACAACCCATTATATTCCGAGGCGGTTCCCACGGCACGGACGATTATCGCGCGAAGCTCATGCACACATGCATGAAGTCGTTAAAACGATTCCTTAATGTTTGTATGCATTTTGCTCAACAGACCATATCAATTGACTCGCGCTTTTTCTTACAGCTCCGGTTCTCATCCCGTTTGTTTTATTCCAAAGTCGTTTCTCTGTATATTATTGTACTAATTCCTAACAAAGGAATAAAATATATATGTTCATTATCGTTAACCCAAGATTCGCTTTTTGCGGAAAAAAACAACGTATTACATGAGCTGTTGGTAGGTAGGCGCGGAGAAGCGATAACTCCCTAATCTTTAAAATTTCATTTTTAAAAAATTAATTCAAACTCATTCACAAAGTCCTTAACATCCCATTCGTTGCAGATTTGGCCCTAAACAGATATGCGTCTTTTCATTCCAAACTCCTCACCCACCCTAACCCATTAATTCTTAATCGCTCATCCTTAACAATCCCTGATAATCCTCCTAGGCGTCTGAAAAGAAGATGGCCACGGGACCTTCTAATTTAAATTAATGCTTACCACCAATGGGTGGTTCCTTCCCAAAATTTTCAAGTGTATATGAAACATACAACATATTTACTTATTGTATTTATCATTCCACAGTTGTAAATCATATTAAATAAATTGAAAAAAATTAATTCGAGAAAACATTGAATTATAAATTAATAAAAATAATAAAGAGGAATCATAAGGGATGAAAATTGCTTTAGTGTAGATTATGATAGCACATCCCACGTTAACACCTAGCACAGAATCAATAAATTCAGCAAGTATAAACCAGTTTGATGAGCATTATCTGTACAGTGCTTTGTAGAAACTCAGATGCTTTGTTTTTGTACGTACAAAACAGTATTTCTGATTAAATGACTGAATATTATTTTCGCAAAACTTGTTATGTATGTCGTGGGAATTTCAGGTGAATATAATTGTTAAAAAAGTAAGCGTTCAGATTTCTGTCGTCCATTGAATTGGATGTTAAAAAAGAGAAATTATATGATTTCATGGGAACATTTTTTTATTGTTATTTCTAGTCTAATTGTTCCTTCAACGTCTTTTCTTCAGCCAGAAAATATGGAGGAATCAAATTTATCCGTAATATTGCATTAAAAGTTTACTTATTCATGTACACTCAGTTTAGAAAAAAAATAGTGTAACTACAACTCATCTGAAGGGTCTTGACTTTTTGATAAGATAGGACTGTTTCTTTATCAAAGATTTTGAAAAAAATATAGTTGCTATATATAAAATTACAGGTTTATTAATAATAACAAAAAATATTAAATTTAATAAACCTTCTCTATTAAAACGTATTACATGCCTAAAGTTTCGGCCTCTCCGGTCATCATAAATAATTTAGCATAACTCTGATTGTGATAGTAAAATTAAAGAATTGTGTTGGATGGAAATTATTATTAAAAATTACAAATACAGATTTATTTTAACTATTAAATTTACTTGGGCATAATAGCCTGCAATGTTAATAATGATGGCTAAACCGGCCGAAACGTTGGAGATGTTATATGTTTTAGTAAAGAATGTTGAGACTACTTGGATAATTTTTTTTTTCCTTTTCCTAAGTCGGCCCAAGATTCCCGTTGGAGTCCTACACTGCCTCTGTTGTTATATTATAAAAGAATGGAGCTGAAGACATAAATTGTTATTATTTATTTAAATTTATTAATTTTTATTATTTAATTTAATTTGTTATTATTTATTTAATTTTACAAATCTAATTTGGATTCTGCTATAAATTTGCACAACGCCTGAATAGTAGCCCTATCTAGATCTGCCAGCAGGATAATTTTTATCATTATTCATAAAAACAACCAGTCTGGAACAAGATAATAAAAATATATATAAATTACAGGTAAAGTTAATGTAGTAGCTTGCCAATATTGATAAAAATTAAGATCTTAAAATACAATTATATTTCCCTACCTTGGGAAAGATGAGATTTAACATCTTGCTCTTCACATCAGTGACCCACTAAGGTTGAGGAAGTTTTTAGAAGCTCACGACTCGGAGTCACGAAGGGACACGTTTTTTTCTGTTGCAGACGTCCTGTGACGTGTTAAGTGTGTCATTTGCGGCAGGACGTTATATGTGAGAACCTGCTACGTGCTTTCTCAATAAGCTTAACCGCTAGGGTAATCTCTGCTAACTGTATTATTCGTAATCCTACGCGAATAGCACCTCTTGCGGTCAGGGTGAAATTCTTTTTTTTTTTTTTTATTTTATTTTACTAATGTGTGAAAGTCAAGTTTCAAATACAATGTCACTGGCAAACTATTGAATTTTATTTCGTTTAAGAACATGAATAATAAACTTAAATTATGTAAAAGTTAATTTTAAAAAAATATCAAGTTCTTTAAGGATGTGAAACGTGACCGCTTATAATAAGGAACGAAGAAGTTAATAGGAGAATTTAGGTGGCTACAGAACAAGTTGCATGGACTGCACCTGAAAATAAAATTGAGATGATCTGATGAAAAACTCAACTGGTCTGAAAAGTAGACTAAGTTGTTTGTGGGATGATTGCGTTGAGCCTGATCTTGTTAGTACAAGAGCCTAAGAGGAGGCAGTTATCTCACCCCAATTTTTGATTACTTTAATGAAAACTATAATTACTAGTCAAAATTGATGAGTCTGTCAATTATAGGTAGGGGAAATAAAAAATGGCGGCTGTTTCAAAGCGATAAAAAAAACTAACTTTTCATTTGGAGCTCTATATCTTAAAAAGTAGGACAACGCAAGAAAACCTAAGAGGACGTCATTTAAAGAAGAGTAATTTTCCTAAAGTATGAGCCCTTATAGAGTTATTTACGTTAACTAGTTTTCGAAATATAGCTTTTTAAAAAGCAACATTTCATAAAAATGTATAGGACGTACTAAAAGATCAGTAGTTAGTGAATTTATTTTGCAAAATTTATATCTCAAAAACCATTTGACCTACTGATGTCTATTAGAACTCAAATTAAAGCTAGTTTAATGAGCTATAAAATAGTTTATGATGTTGATCTTCGTAGGAGTAATACTTTAAAATTTCATTTGCCAAATTTATGTTCATATGTGAATTTCATAAAAACTATTACCCCTACAAAGATAAGTGTCATACACTACTTTATAGTAAGTTAAATTTCCTTTATTTTGAGTGTTGGCAGACATATGTGCGTCTTATGGATCTAGAGATACATTTTTTCAAAAATCCAACATTTTATACGAACAACTAGAAATTAACATTTTGTGAGTTTATTTTGTCAAATATAATAAAAACTACTACTCCTACAAAGATAAACATAATTAACTATTTTGTAGTAAATTTAACTAGCTTTAATTTGAGCGCTGGCAGACATCGGTATGTCCAATGGTTTCTGAAATAAAGTTTCTCATAAATCAAATTTATTGTTCGAACAACTATAAATCAATTTATTTTAGCAAATATCATGAAAACTATTATTTCTATGAAGGTAAAGGTCATAGGCTTCTTTATAGTCCATTAAACGAGCTTTAATTTGAGTGCTAATAGCCATCTGTACGTCACATAGTTCCTGAGATATAGATTTCTCAAAATAAATTAACTAACTACTAATCTTACAGTAGATTTTTAAGAAATTTTGCTATTTAAAAAGCTATATCTCGAGAACTATTGGACGTAAATAGCTCTTTTAGGGCTAATATTTCAGCAAATTTACTCTTCTTTAAACAATGTTCGCTTAGATTTTCTAGGGTTGTTGGCAGTTTGTAAGATATAGAGCTGCAAATGAAAAGTCAATGTTTTTTAAGGTTTTGAAACAGTCGCCATTTTTTAATCCCCCTATCTATACTTGGCAGACTCATCAATCTTGTGGAATTGTTCTTGGATGGAGCACATTGGTCGAAAAACATTTTAAAATAAAACGGAAAAATATCTTTGGTACACCATAGTCATAGTTAAATTTTTAAATATAATATAATAGTTAAATTTTGAATTGGTAAGTCATAGTTAAATTTTCTCTAACATTTGTCCTTTCAAATCTATTTTATAAAATTTTACCATTGATTTAGTAGTTGAAATTCACGTTATAGTTTCACCCCCTACTTATTACACCCCTTTCCTTGAAAGAAAAAAATAAATTGTACATTCCAGTTTTAGTAGAGCCGTTCGTAGACGAGCGAGTTTAAACGCCAACTTTGACTTGCTCATGACTGACCTTGCAGTTATTCTTTATTTTTGTTATGCAATATTATTTATTTTGTCACAATATGTATTGGAAATGCAACGTATATACTTTTTAATAAATGATCCACATAACGTTATGATTAAAATATGACTTTTCATATGTGCAAGTACGTTTTGTTAGAGAGAACTCAATTTTTATTTTCTTTATGATCATTTATAGCTTTGTTATTTATATAAGTTTTAATGAATAAAGAAAACTATGTGCCATTGCTTTATTCTCTATTTCGTCCTTAATACACTGCTTTTTAAATGATGAAAATATTGTTTTTTGTTTGATTTGTATGCACTTTTTTCCAAACCCTTATAAAATCGTGAAATTCGGTCGGTTATCTTTACATAGGCAACTCTTTTTCGCCTGGCACTAATCTTTTACGAGTTGGTTCTAGTAGTTATTACAGTTATGTTGAACTCTCAGTTATAAAACAATTGAAAATAATATTTCTATTACTAATCTTAATTTATATTATGTAAATTTTAGTTTTTAATTATAGGTAAGAAAATTTTATTTATTTATTTTTTTTTCAAAAAATCTATATTTTTTCATTGGGAATTAGTAAGAGTACAATAAAGTCTCGAAAGCTCGCCACAACGTAGTAGTTTTATTAATTAATGAACCTCAAACATATATTATTAACAGTGAGAAAAAAGTTATTAAAAAAAAAAACAATTTTTAGTATATAAATATATGGCTTCAAAAATAAATCCAGATGTCCTAAGTATGTCATTGAAATGGGGCAAATTAATAAAATTTAAAATATACTTGTGGGTTGCAGCATATGATTTGAGGATGTGTATTCAGGGAGGTAAATAGATGAATATTTTATTGCACTATTTATTTTCGAATACTCCGTAACCTCATATCTGTGTTTAATTGAGAGTTTATCTTATATAAAGATGTTTAGCTTTTATACGCATGATGGTAATTTATCGTTCCCTTTCGCTTTAGACCCGAATGTGGATGCTGATCAGAAAATCAATTAAGGCTAAATACGTGGTAGGAGTAGGAAGAAAGGAAGAGGCGATGCCTGGGAGAAATGGGTCCTTGAACTCGAGTAGTGGCGGCTTTGTCGCGGTACCGTTAGGTTGCCTTAGTCTCAGTCACTTATCCCTCTTCGTCTTTCCTGTTGTGGGTGTTTGCTTGAGATTTACATCTCTATTTAAATAGTAAATGTTTATTACGAAGCTGCATTATCTGTTTATATTATTTGTAGTTCAATTCCATTACTGCCCTGAGTAGATGCCAATTATACCCACCTTTCTCAGGTCACATAATCGAAACCCAATTCTAAGTCCATGTGTACTCATTCATCTTATTCATCAGAAATTCATGACTAAGTACGAAATCCATTTCATACTCCCTTTTCGAATAATGCAGACTAAATTAAAAAAAAATAAAGCAATATTGAGCTACAATTATCAGCTCACTGATATATTATGTGCAAATTTTATATTTTAGAGTAAAGCATTATTTAATATTTAACCTTAAAATCATCAATAAATACCCTAATTAATGTTATTTGTGTAACCGGTCTAGCCCGAACCTAACCTCAATCTTTCCATTATAAACTTCCTACCCACTCAAACACATTAGTTTATAATATATTGTAAATACGGATCAACGGATTCAGGAATTATGAGAAATGAGTAAAAATGTAGAAATGATAAAATTATTATTTTTATCTTCCGGAAATAAATTTTTTAGCCTTAGATTTGCAAATTGCAATAAAACCTTTGCATGTAAAGCTTTCCTGTAGTATACTCGATTTCGAGATTACCTTTCATAATATGTTATGTAATATGAAATAAAATTTTTAAAAAGTCCCGTTTTAACTGTAGTATTGTTTCTTATTTTTTTAATATTTCTGATTGTAAATTGAATTTTAAGATGAATCTAACCCCTGTCGAACAGATCCTTATTACAAAAGACTAATCTACATGAATGTAATAAGGCCCATCTGGACATACGGAGTTGAGCTTTGGGGCTCCACTAAACCTTCGAATTCCTCTCGAATCCAATCCTTACAATCCAAAATCCTTAAGACATTAAAATTCCCTTTGTAACCGATCTAGCCCGAACCAGAAAGAAATCCCTAACCACTCAAACCCCCTAGTTTCTAACCTTCCTTCCTCTTTGATTCCTGACAAACCTCCAAGGCGCCTGAAAAGATTATGGCATCTAGACCTTATATTGTAAAAATATTCTTAGAGTGCTATCAGTGGGTATTTTCTCTACATACCTGTCTCACTTCATTTTAATCTTTAATCTCACTTCGAATTTACGTTTATTTTATGTACAGTTGTAAATGTCAATAAATAAATATATATAAAAATATATATATTTAATCCAAGAACTCTAGAAGAGGAAAAAACCTAGTTATTTCACTTTAATTTTCGATTACTTGAAAACTAAAAATTTGGAAACTATATACAGAGTCAAAATTAAAAACTCTACCAACCATGGTTAGATGGAGTAAAAAATAAATCCTATGATTTCTTACATACGAATTTTTTTTCATTTTTGTAAATATATTTTTTACTATCCCTTAATATATTTTTGCAGATATTTTACCAATTAAAAATTGATTCTTACATCTTGTAAATGTCAATAAATAAATATATATAAAAATATATATATTTAATTCAAGAACTCTAGAAGAGGAAAAAAAACCTAGTTATTTCACTTTAATTTTCGATTACTTGAAAACTAAAAATTTGGAAACTATATACAGAGTCAAAATTGAAAACTCTACCAACCATAGTTAGATGGAGTAAAAAATAAATCCTATGATTTCTTATACACACATTTTTTTTTTTTTTCATTTTTGTAAATATATTTTTTAATATCCCTTAATATATTTCTGCAGATATTTTACCAATTAAAAATTGATTCTTACATCTGTCAAGTTTAGCATGGATATTTAATAATTATTAACATTGGAGAAAAAAATCAGAAATAGAAGCAAAACGTGTATACCTAAATTTTTTGTGATTTCACGATATTCGTCTACAATAGTTAATATCTCTGATTTCTATGTAAACAACTGGCAAGCTTAGCTGCTGACAAAGCAGGGATAGCGGATAATATAACTCAGCAAATAACCAGCTAATATAAAATTCAAAATAAAATAAAAAATTGATTAAATTATGTTAAATAAGTTAAAAAAATATTTTATTTAATATAGAAAAATAGAAAGATAAGAATAAATAAATATAATCAGATATAATTGATGATATTTATAATTTAAGATTTTAAATTTATAGACATCGTACTTGATTTTGTAAGACGCTGGCGTACTTAATTTAGTCCAGTTATTATCACTTGACAATTTCATTATTATAGTTTCACATTCAGTGGTAAAATTCAGTTGTTAGGTTTGCGCTCCTGCGTGTTTATATTGATAAATATGGGTTAAAAATCAAATATGGTTGAAATACTTCAGACAGGCCTTGATTTCCTATTTATTGAAAGGATTTTGAAAATCAAAAGCAATTAGACAATGAGCGAAAAATCCATAATTATTTATAAGTATATGATAAAATTATTTAACAGAATATAACAGAAGAAGAAAGAAAAATACTAGAAAATATACAATAATTTTCTAACTGTCTTGCACCCACCTAAGGGTAATATTAGAAGATAAACGTTTACTTTTTCACTTCCAGCCCTTTCTCACCTTTCTCTACCCTGCTATGTCACATTCAGCAATACGATGAAACTTTTAACTTCAGAAGATCTATGTTACCCTTAGCCAAGGGGTCTTTATTATACCGTAAATAAAACATAAGTTATCATACACTATGTATTATTATACAAGTTTTAAATTATTTTAATGTGTTTGTTCTTCTTAGGCCTCATATTTTGGAGCACAATTCAATTATAATTTTTTCGCTCCTCAAATTCTCTGGTCCCTCAAAAACTGGCGCCCAATTATTATCCAATTGACCTCTTTGTAAATCATGGCCTGAATATAGGTCTTTTTGTTTCCTAAATGGAAATAAAAACTGGAAGTCTATACTTGAAACAATGAGTTGTTGAATCAATGATGAAATAAAAAAGTGTCACACGACGTGGGCTATTTCTAAAGAATAGAAGTACTCACAATCGTTTTTATCCTAGGTTCAGTGGCATACCTACGAGAAGGGACGGAGAGGGTGGTATTTTTATTACTGTATTATTATAACTATTTGATTTTCGAAAAAAATCTAAAGACCGAAAAGGCGAACATTATGAAAAAAAAAATATTTCTATGAAAATTCCTATTTCAAGATTCCTCGAGATGCAATTAACAAGTACAAATTTTGTCTCTTCTTTAGTTTAACAAAATATTAAAGAATTCGTAACGCAAGCGGGAAAGATCGGGCGGTTTATTTAATTTTGTTTATTTTTTTCTAATTAACAAAATTAAATGTACTTCGGAGGAAGATTTTTTGTTAATTCGGTATTGAAGCCCTATTAGACTATATCAATGAGGATCAGACCTATCTGGTATCAAAAACCATTTAATTGTACATTGATGAACTGAGATTGATCAAAATCGTTTAAGCCGTTTTTAAGAAAATCGAAAATTTTTGAAAAATTGGATCTATAATGTAGCACTTCTTGAAGTCAGATTTTAACGAAAAAGTTGTGATAATATCCCATGTATACACATGCCTTTATTTGTTGTTTCAGTTTAGGACGACTTTTAAATTTTGAGCTATGCTTACCAAAAAATCACCGATACCATTTTGGACTCATTGTCTTGGTTATTTGGATTCAAAACTTGTATTTCCGTCGATAATTGGAATTAGGAATTTTTCAAGAAGCCAATATTTTCCCTTACTATGTATTTCACATATTGACAAGTAAAAGTAAAAATGACTTATTCATTTAAGTATTTCTCTTAAATAACTTGTTTTAAAATTTATATATTAGTTGTTGTTTTTTTTTAAATTTATTTGCTTTTATGTAAACTGATCTACTGATATGACTATTATGTCTTTGGTTTGATTTTACATTGCTATCTAATGATAAATTCATTTAATTTGTTTTACTCGTAATTAAGCATCAACAGCTTCTTCACAAGATCGAAATAATTGGAAATCTATAAATAATTAACTTTAATAGTAATACCTAATTAATCTATCATGCTCAAAAGATCCCCATTAAAACCAAATGAACAAAGCAAGACAGGACACCATCCTCCCATATACATCTGGGTCAGGCCTTCGGAGGATCTCCATTCGTTTGTTGATGATTATCTTTTTAGTGACTCCAGTCGCCGTGTTTCCTATTCTTTGACTGTAACAGGAGGAGGTAAAGCGGTTATTATTATCCTAGAGTTAATAATATCTACATACGCCATGGAGCTATGGACCTGTTTTTACTTGTAAGAAACGACTGACCAAGGATATTTAAGAATTAGATTCGTGTCAATCTACCAGTTCCGTTGAAATAGTGGGAGAGGTCTGACTCAACACAACGGGATCCTGAGTCCCAGAATCGAAATTCCTGCCACATAGTGATGTGCTTATTAACAACCATATTCTATTTTAGTGTTTAGTTTATCGTTTCCTTCTGGCTTTATGGTAAACATTTAATATTCTTTATCATACTGAAACTACCATCCTTCCAGGAATATTTAACGTGTACAAAAAAAAAAATCCATTTAACCAGATGACCTAATTAAAAAACATACTTTTTATTAGGAGAGAACAAAGTTAAAAATTGCATTTTTATTTAAAATATTAGAGAGAGGAAGGAAGGGGGGGGGAGAGAGAGAGAGAGAGAGAGAGAGAGAGAGAGAGAGAGAGAGAGAGAGAGAGAGAGAGAGAGAGAGAGAGAGAGAGAGAGAGAGAGAGAGAGAGAGAGAGATTTTATTTATAATTTTTTTTCTATTTTACATTCCATTTGAAAATTTTATTTCCTTTAATTGACAAATTTAGTCTCCCTATTCCACTATTCACAGAATTTTCCGACGTTCTAAGTTCTTGTTATATTATATCCGGTTTATTTTTATATTTTACAAATAGGGTGCCTATTTTATCTCCCTTTTATACAAAATATACTATACCTACGTTACTGTCTCGTTCCTAATATTAAAAGTTAGAAACGGATCCTAACCTAATGGGAATAAGAAATATAGTTTTAGCATTTAAGATATAATAGAAGCACACTGCTAAATTAAGGATATACAGAAATTTTCAATTTAAATTGTTCATTTACAATTATTATTAATAGTAATCAATGTTTCATAATTCAACAATCAACGTAGAATAGTTGACTTACAGGTTTGCATTTTAAACTGCATTGCAGTTTGAATAATCAATGCAGTACTTCTTGAATGCTTTTTGAATGAACGTCCAAGGGTAACTATTTTAAGTGAAAGGCTTCGTACTACGGTACACCTTCCACAATACGAGATTTTAATTTTTGAACTAATTATATAATATACCCACTATATTTTTTGCCAAAGCTATCAGTGATGTATAATAGCTTGAATTGTATCGCTGTGTTTCTTGAATAGTGGCTCAGCTGAAAAGAAAAACAAGTCTTGGATTTTATTTTGAATTGGACGTATTTCAAAGGTAGTACCGTAGACTAGAGATGTTTTCTTTAATGTGGTAATTCTATAAAATGTCCCAATCAGCACAATCAATAACTCAAAAGGTTTTTTTTTTTTTTGTGAGATGTGCCACTACTAGCAAAGCAGCGATTTTCTCAATTACCCAAGTTTTTTCTTGGCAGTCGTTGACTGTGGTTTGGATTCCCCATTAAAAACAGAATTCCTGGTCATTAGAAAACCAATCGGAAGTTAAATCAATTTTCTGATACGCCTCTGAAGTTGAGAAAAGAAACTGCCCTCTGCCGTGTAAGAACAGGATATTGCGAATTCCCACATGTCTTCTTATTTGGAGGAACTATTTATACAGCTTATTAGGAAACTCCCTATGGGCCAGGATTTTTCCTCTATTATAAAACTCATTCACATTGACAGACTTCAATAAAACCTCCTGTCCTTTAAGTCCGACACGATCTTCCTTAGTATTACTCGAAAATTTTTCAATATAATTTCTGAATGCATTCTAAATCAACTACACGAACTTTCATTATTCAGAAGTAGATGGTCAGAGTTGTGGTTGAGAAAAAAGAAATTATTTTTCAACTGTTCATTGGGCTGTGGATTCCTATAATTTTTTCCCAGGGCACCCTTAACAAACAAATTTCACGGCACTTGTCGAGCTAAAAAGAAATTGCGGCACAATCATCCTTGGCAGCAGTGGTTGAATATATAGGAAATGAAGGAAAAACAGTGTGAAATAAATGCCGGAATTCACTGCGATTTGCTCTTCTAGTAGTATTTTTTCGTATAAATAAATATAAAATATAAAAAATAATTTTATTCTGGGACATAAGTCCCCTAAGAATAAATACATGGTTCATACATTATGATTTTTGTCTGGAAAATACTTGGAACTTTCCAGTAAGTAAAATGAAATTACATTGGGATATTGGCTTAATTATTGTTTATAATGTTAATCGATATATACCTCTTTATTTGATTACAATGAAGCGGAGGTTTGGTTATACAATAAGTGAAGGAATAGGTGTTGTTTGAAGGAAAGAATGGATGAGGACTGGCGAATGGAGATGGGAAGAGAATTCCAGAAGGAGTTTGCACGTATGACGAAGGATTTGCTAAAGAAGGCGGTTCTATAGGAGGGGATATATAAATCATTCGGACAGGATCTAAAGTTTAATGAGTGAATGGATGAATGAAGAGTGAAGAGATCAAGGATATAGGTAAGTTTTTGATTTTAAGGACTTGGAATAGGAAAACACCGAGGAGGTATTGCCTTCGGGAGGTGCTGGGGCGCCCAGTAAGGGAACCACCGACCAAGAGTTGTACGGTTATGAATTGAACCCTCAACTTGAAAAAGTAGTGTTGTTCAAATAACGATTAAAAAAAAGTTGATACGAATCACACTAAATCCTAATTAAAAAAAAAAAAAAAAAAAAAAAAAAAAAAAAAAAAAAAAAAAAAAATTAAAATTCGATTATAGAAATGTGTTGAAGTCAAACACATTTCTATAATCGAATTTGAGGTGAAAGTTTGACCAATGACGCCATAAAAGAAACAATTAATGAAGTATTGACTTTATAATGAATGAACCATCAATGATGACTGAAACTATTAACTTACTTCTACCTCATAGAGTCATTGGTCAAACTTTCACCTCAGACTCTATGTGCCTTGTAGAAATTTGTCGATGTCAACAATCTCAATTTTTTTAAAAAAGATTTTTTCGTTGTTTTGAATTTTCTTTCAAAGTAGTAGGTATGCCTTTTTGTCATAATTAGAATTTGGTACGATTAATTTGAACTTTTTTTACCGTTCTCTGAATAACACAACTTTCTCAAATTACGGATTCAATTCATTGCCCGATTAAGCCATGAACTTAAATAAACCGAATGATACCAACTTTTATCTTTATTTTGCACATAATGCTTTGCACGCTTAAGTTTATAGTAATTAATAAGGATTCACTCGAAAATAATAACTCATTAACAGGCTTCTTTTATGTGAACTGACCAACCATGATTGGAATGTCGCAGATGTTGTTTCGTTGGCAAGAAGTAAGAATTATTTGGAGACCTTCCAGGTACGTACGAAGAATTAATGGAGCCAATTGAAATTCTACAGGCATTTAATTTGAAATTACATTTTCATAAATGTATGAGTAAGACTTGTATTATAGTTTTCATTTTACATTAGATTAAGACTTTTGATTACACTATCATTCAAATTGTAAATATGGATCAACGGATTCAGGAATTACTAGAAATGACTAAAAATGTATAAATGATAAAATTATTATTTTTATCTTACGGAAATAAATTGTTTAGCCGGAGCTTTTCAAATTGCAATAAAACCTTTGCATGTAAAGCTTTCCTACAGTATACTCGATTTCGAGATTACCTTTCGATTCATAATGTAATATAAAATAAAATTTTTAAAAAAAGTCCTGTTTTAAGTCTAGTATTGTTTCTTCATTTTTTTTTTTTAAATATTTCTGATTGTAAATTGGATTTTAAGATGAATCCTACCCCTGTCGAACAGATTCGCTACCTTGGACTACACCTTGACAAACGATTAACCAGGAATCCTTACACAAGACAGAAAACTGCACATCGATTTCGACTATTACAGCACTTACTAGACAAACGGTCTAAACTTCCAACTTATTACAAAATACTGATCTCTACATGACTGTAATAATGTTAGTCTGGACATATGGAGTTGAGCTTTGGGGCTCCACTAAACCTTCGAATTCCTCTCGTATCCAATCCTTACAATCTAAAATCCTCAATGCTTCTTACTTTGTCACAAGTAAAATCATACATAAATGTTCCCTATGTTACCGATCTAGCCCGAAATCCTTCCGTTATAAACTCCCTAAACACTCAAACCCCCTAGTTTCTAACCATGCATCCTCTTCCATTCCTGACAATCCTCTGAGGCGCTTGAAAAGAAGATGTCCACAAGACCTGCTAATGTAAAATGTCATTAGAGTGCTATCAATCTCTCTACACGCTTGTAACACTCCATTTTAACTAAGATCAAATTTACTGAATGCATTATCTAATACAATAATTGTAAATTCAATAAAAATATTTTTTTTAAAAAAAGAGAGAGAGATGAATGCATATCAAGAACTTTTTTGATCCGATGCGTTCTGAAAGCGTAAATATTGAAAACAGTTAACAAGGTACAACAGGCTTAAAATACTTAATACAGTATTTTAAACTCCAGGTAAATATAGATAGTTTAATTTATAATACGGTATTATAAACTCCATGTAGTCAATTTCTGCAAAGACAGGAATCAAATAAATCTCATGCACAATTAAAAAATATTCATATAGATAAACCGTACCTATGCAAAACCTTCCTTAAAAAATCTTTATTCATAATTTATTTAATAAAAGAAATTAGGAATAAAGATCGAATACTTCTGTGCTGTAGGTAAGGTGTTTTAAGGCTATAGAAAGTAGCCCCAAGCCCAGGAACTAAAGCCATACTAAGTAAAAGCAGGATACAGGGTCTAGGCCAAGAGGTGGTTTTTAAGTCCTTTTTTTCTATCTTGCCCATGAAGATGAGTAATGAGAGGTCTGGGTTTGAGTAATTATTATATCTATCGGTCATTATGATAGTTTCAGACACAGCTAGCGAAGAGTTTTACGACCCATCAGCTGCAGAAGAAAGTCAGAGGGAAAATTGGATTGCATTCGCTCTCACCATGCTTGAGATAGTTACGAGAGCCCAAGAGGAGACAAAAGTTGTTTATTTCTCCCTAATTTTAAATTAGTATTAATAATTAAATGTATAATTAATAGTTAAAATCGATAAGTCTGCTAAGTATAGTTAGCGGGAATAAAAATGGCGGCTGTTTAAAAATGTTAAAAATTCCGCGCTTATATAACATATTTTTAAAAATACCTACAACACTAGGAAACCTGATAAGACATTGTCTTAAGTACATTAAATCTGCTGATATATGAGCCCTAAAACTATTTACGTTCAATAGTTTTTATAATATAACATCAGTAGTTAGTGAATCAATTGTGGGAAATCTATATCTCAGGAACCATGAAACGTAGAGATATCTCTTATTAAAGCTACTATAATTTGCTATAAAGTAGTTCATGATGTTTATCTTCGTAGGAGTAGTAGTTTTCATGAAATTTACTAAAATTTTGAATAATAATTATAACTATTATCATCAATTTTGACTAGTAATTATACGCAGTTTTCATTAAATTAATCAAAAATTGGTGTGAAATAATTTCAAACTATCCGTTCAGGTATTTTTTATTTTATCATTATAGATATTTTTCCTTTCATAATTGGTGAATTTTACATCTATATCAATTTATTAAACTATTTGTTTAATGGTTCCTTTAAAAAAAAATGTTTTTTACACATTTTCTATTTGAAATTCTTTTAATTTTTTTAAATCGTCAAAATTCACTTTTTTGTTCTTTTGTAAAAAAAAAAAAAACCTGATAATAATTAATTATGAATTTTTATAATCACCTTATATAACCCTGTAATGACCTTACATTTTTCATCTGTTTTCTTCTATTATTTATTATAATGTTTTTTTTTTCTTATGGACTCATTTGATTCTTCATCCTTATGGTAACGAAGTGTTTTTACAAAGTTTCATCTATTTTATTTTTTGGGGGGAGGAAGGAGGGAAAGTGTTTTTAGGATTAGGACTTCATTACTTGTACTAATACTGCGTAATTAAACAAAATTAACTATAAACTAAGTTATGATACTTATAATGAAATATTTTTGATGAAAAAAAGGCATTTTCGAAAATTTAAATGCATGTTTAAAAATAGAAAAGATTTCCAAAAAATAAAGTTGAATTTAATTCTTGTTTGAGAAATCATGAAGGAGTATCTTTTTTCACCTAACAAAACTGACTTTTTTTTTTATTAATTCTTGTATTGTATACCTACAGCTTAGCATTCTAATGTTGTAACTACGTTTGTCAGGGCGCCATCTGTGTCATCTGTGATTACATGTTATATGTGGTAAGGTCGAATAACTAATAACCATGGGGATTAACTTTTCAGAAATATTGGGGGTGAAGTTTAGTGTAACATGATTATTGAGAGATACTATGTCCTTGTTTTTAAAATATTGCTAGAGAGCAGAAAGGATGTTGATGTGATAAAATAAAGAATTTGTACTTAGAAACGAAGACGTTATATCCCTCGAGTTGTTCCTAACGTTATTCGCTAATTAATGTATATAATTAATGCTAATGCTAATTAATGTATAAATGACATCTTAGATGTTCAGAGTTACCAGCTTGCATAATCAGTTAAAGATAACAAGCCTTCTCCAGTACGCAAGAAAGGCAAGCTCAAGTTGAAATAACGGTATGCAATGTTGACATCTTTACCCCAACCAGTTAGTATGCCATGCTCAGAAACTCTTTGGCTATTATGCCCTGAATCAGTTAATTGACATATATGCTGCTTGAATCCGAAACGGAAAGATTTTTAAATAAGTTATACGTGTTTTATTCTTTGATTGCCTCTATTCTAAAAGATGTTACTGTTATATTATATATTGTAGGGGACATAGTGACATGATAAAAACATGTGGAGAATCTACCCACTGAAAGAACTCCAATAACATTTCTTGAGGAGAAGATCTCGAGACCATCTTCTTTTCAGACGTCTAGGAGGATTATTAGGTAATGAAGGAGAAGCCAGGTTAGAAACAAGTGGATTTGGGTGGTTGAGAAGTTTATTATGGAAAGAACGGTATCTGGTTCTGGCCAAATCGGAAACATATGAAAAATTGAGGTCCTCATGGATGACTTGATTTGTGACAAAGTAAGGAGCATTAAGGATTTTACGAAGGATTTTGGACTGTAAGGATTGGATTCTGGAGGAATTTGATGGTTTAGTGGAGTCCCAAAGCTCAACTCCGTATGTCCAGCTAACCAAAGTCTAAACCTACTATTTATACCAATGAACATGGTGTGATACTCACCAATATGGATAAATATATATATTACTTTGGAGGACCATGCTTGTTGAAGGAATGGCAAGTTGCAATTAATATGCCGAGGCTCATAAGCACACTACTTTTACACTGTACACTTGGAGGTTATTCCTATTCAACTCATCCATCGAACTAGAAAGTTTTTAAGTGAATGGAAAATGGATTTCTTCCTCTATGGCTGGAAAGGAATGGGTCGTACCTTTTTGGAATCTTAAAAGGCTCTATTATGCTGATTGGCGCACATATCTAGTAGTACTGTAGAAATTTTCTGTCGATATGTTAAATTCAGCATACATATTCGTTTCTGTTCAATTTTTTGTTTTGTTAAAATTTGATAGACGGGACCACGTAATATGGATTATGTACGAACTGGACAAAGCCACGGCGCAACCGTATTTTTTTTTTCAACGCCCTCATATTCTCCGACTTAAGGCAGGAAAGAGAGGATGTCCTACAGGTTACCACCCTATTCTATCCAGAATAGAGAAATTGAGAATTCATCATGAAATAATTCAATTTCAAATTTTAAACTCTATTTCTAACGGAGATTGAATTGTGAAACCTGTGATTAAATTTTAATTTTTCTTTTATTAAAAATATTCAACCTAGTAATAAATAATATTAAAACTCAAGCTCGAGAAAATTTCAAATTTTAAAAGTTATTAAAAAAAAATTATTCCTAAATTCAGTAGGAATAATATTTATTCTGGTTGATCTACTAATAAGTACCTAACTTCAACACAAGGAACTATTTCAAGTACAAGTTTCAAAAAATTAGACAAATGCACGGCCTCATAGCCAACATTTGATGATTGTACAGGATATATAGTTTTTAGATTTTTTTTTTTGTAATCAATCGTTGAATGATTTAAATTAAAAAAAAAGAAAAAGTCATCATTGGCTACAATGATAGTCAATACCATCTTGTTAATAGAATTCAATTTTTTTTTTACTTTCGTATATTGGGGAGTGGAATATCTTAGTGAGTGAAGGAGCTCTTCAACTAACTCCAAAGATCAGGCTCCGAATCCGGCTGTGGAAGATAAATATTTTCTGTTTCACTGAAGTCGTGAGTCAGCTCTATGGGTTCAGGAATCCACCCAGCCTCATTAAGTGAGTACCCTTAATGGGAGAAAAATACGGTGGTTGCGTGTGGTTATGAATAAATCACCTCCTTGCACACCGTTGTTCAAGAACTAGCACTCCCAGACAAAATACTAAACCTCTAACCCATTAATCGGTTTAGTGGAACAGATTTTTTTTTCTTTCGTATATTTGTAGTGTGGTTTCATCGGCTATGGCTAGACCGCACTTTAGCAGCTGGGATACCGCTATACCGGAACAGTGCTCTCTTGATCAGTAAGTAGTCACTGATCGATTGTGTGAACATCAAGGCCTTCGATAGTTAATCTAGTGGGCAGTGACCTGCTTAGGGTATGGGACAGTCGCGAGTGTGTAACGGTACAGGAGGTGTTCTTCCTCACGACCGGGGCTCTCGCGCTATACACTCAGGTCTGTAGCAGTGATTATTTGATGGGTGAAACATCAGGGACTATTTTTATTGAGATATCACAGGAAACAAAAGAAGTATTAACAAAAATAAAATAATTCTGTTAAGATTGCTGTATATATTTGCCATATCCATCTACATAGTTTATTTTGGGAGTGATATATAGAACATGTAAAATATGTATTCGAGGATGCCTTTCATAAAAGGGCCAACGGATTTAGCTATAGCCGGGGTAGAAAAATGATCATATTTATATAAAAAAATTTTAACTATAAAATCGAATTATATATACTTATGTGTATGTAATAAGTATAAATAAATTGCGTTGTAGAACAGTTAGTCTTAAACCATAAACAAGAACGAATGGCCGATTTTTAATGTTATTTCCTTATATTCTAAATTAATAAAAAACACATACTTCGTTTTTCAATATCATTAGTTAAAAATTGAAAAAATATAATTTTCCTAGAATCTTCGCCCCATTAGAGTTTCTATAACATATAATTTTGTCGATATATTTTATACAAATGTTGGAAAACAATTATTTGAAAGGCTTGAGGCAAGATTCTAACAAATGAAATGACGAAAATTTTGTGATAAAGTGGTTTCAACAAATTCTACCTCATTTATAAATGATTGACGAATAGACGAAGAAGATAAGTGCAGAAAAAAAAATAAAAAAAAATAATTTTCAACTATTTAAAGTTTTATGATGTTGAAGGATGTATTTATGATTAAAACATCTCCAGCCTCCACAACAGCTTCGATGAAGACTTACATTTTTGGTCGAAACGTCGGCAATCAATAATTATTTTTAAAAAATTTTTTTTGTTATTTTTGATCCTGACCATCTCCTTCAGAAGATTCTGCTATTCTTATTTAACGTTTTTTATAATTCATATTTCATAATATTATAGGTGTACACAGTGGGATTACGATGTTGGACAAACACAATAAATAAACAAAAAATAAAAATACAAAAACAAAAGAGCATTTTACACGAAATTGCAATTGCTTTTAAAATTGTAGCATGCCACATTTTTGGCCGAAGCCACTCATTAATAGACTGCAAGGAAGTTACTAATATATTATCAATCCAAAAATTTTAACGAAGATTGTACTGGGGGCCTATGGACACAAAGCCTTAAAATGCACACTGTAGAACTGAAATAAAATTATATTTGTATATTTATACAGAAGTTAACTATAGATAATACTTTTTTCGATTCTAGTTTAAACAATTAAATGAAAAACATTTCCATTTAAAATTTGTTTTGATCTTTCTGGAAATATTGGCTATAATTTGAAAGTTTTCACTTAATCTATGACGTTTGAAAAATAAATAGAAAATACATAAAAAGTCAGTTTAACCTAAATGTTATTTGATTTAAATATGATTGTTTGATGTATTGGTTCCCGTTGTATATATGCGCTGTGAGGAAAGAGTTTGGTGGTGAGTGGACTTCCAGTCTGGAGTCTCCAGAACTGGTCTTTTAATAGGTCTCTGGAGCAGCCGCTGTGGCCTTTGTACTCCTTCCTGGTGGTCATTAGCCAGCTATAGTTTACTACCAACAAGGTTATTAATGCAATTTTAAAAATATAGACATGTTTGTAAAAAAAAAAAATTAAGTAATGTAAATAAAAAACTTTAAATTATAAACTATAGGAAAGCAATTTAAATTAATTATAAATGCAATATACATATGGTTAGTATATTTTTATTTACTTGGTGACAAGTAAAAAATTAAATAAAATATTTAAGACTACCTATAATATTGAATTGTTAATAGTGTTTTCATATTTAATTGCAACTTAAGCTCGAATTAAGTATATTACATACTTGCTTTTTTTCGGGATAAGATCTTATTTCAGAATAATTTAGTAGAAGTTAAATTGTAATTTAGTTGGTAATAGTATGATAATGATTAGAGTCTGGAAATTAGTATACTACCCAAAAAACTTTATACATCTTAGTTTGCTGTCCTCCATTATTATGTTATTGTAATACTTTAATATTTAATTTTATTTACTATGCAGAGTATTCTTAAAACTACCAAATCTGTTAGGGTTACGTTTTTCCTTGGAAAATGCTATTACTTTCACCTGCGAGGACGTATTGAGGGAAAACTAAAATTCTTAAGGCCAAGAAAAATTGATTTAACTCTGACCAATGGCGGGATACAATTAGTTAATTCATCCCTTCGTCTTGCATAGGCTCAGTTAGTGTATGCCTAAGTCTTGGGAGTATATGACATTTATATACATTTTTGTGTTTGATAATTCATATTTCTTATACACAAGATAATGTTTTTTACCGTCGTATACATAGTTGGAAGTATGCTTTTTAATTTCTTTAAAATCTCATTTATGTTAATTTCTAATAGGTTTTAATGTTTTTTATCAATTAAGTTTTTATGTAAAATATTTTTATATTTATATGAAATTATTCAATTATGAAAGTATGAAATGATATAATTAAAAACTTCTATCAGAAATATGAAATTAAGATTTGATTTAAAAATTAATTACAGATCTCAATAAATTTATCATCTGAACTAAATTTTGACAAATACCTGAAATATAAGAAATAGTTAAGTTATAAGAATAAAGTTATTAATATATTAAAAAATTCTTAAAGGTTTAATCCTTAACTCGTTTCTCTTGAACGAAAGTTAAGGCTGTAAGTCTAATATGTGCAAAGAGTACTGGATGTTCCTAAATTTTTGAAAATAAAAAAATATAATAATTTTGGATTTATTTATCAACAATTAGATGTAAAATATTTGAAAAATAAATAAATAATTTTTTTAATTTTAATAAATTATTCCTCCTTTTATTGAATTAATATAATTATAACTTGGAAGGTTATTTATAATTACTATTGAATGAATTTGATTTTTACATTACTTTAAGTGTTACTGATCTATTTAGTCAAAATAATTAAGCTAAGGAATAAACAATGACTTGATAATTCATATATACCACATTTCTTTTATAATAAATAAAAATAAATCAATCTATGGTGTAATATTTAATATTCAAGAAAGACACTGCGAGACAAATATGTTTCTTATTCGATAGTGGTTAACTGTCAAAGTATTTATCACAACACTTATTTTCCTTATCTATAAGCTCGATCAGTTAACCACCTATTATTGCGAAGTTAAGGGAAATCCTTAAGAATCAGGCAATGTTGCTGTTTAAATTTACAATAGAATATTGAGTTTCATTCCCGAATTTAGGCTAGATTGTTTTCTTCTGACCGAGTTAAATCTAATTGAATTCTTATATATACTAGTTGAATAATTTAAATTATCTATTTATGGTTGAAATGATTTATTGTTTATTGTGGTGGATGAGGTAAATTGTTACTTTAGATTTTGTTCAAAGTGATTGTTGATTTGACGTTTTTCCGAAAATTATTATAAATATCTTCGAATTATCACAAAATATAAACTAAATACCCTTCTCTGTTTAAACATAGCTTAAACTAAGATCAAGAATGATGGTGAAACGGATACCCCGGGAGATGGGAGACGGCGCCGAAGATAGAGATAAAGGAGAAGACCTACCTGCGGAACCCTCATGGTGCGGCTACTGGCTGGCTCCCGAAGACCACATGCTGCACCCCAAGAGTCAATGAACGTGGAACGGTAAAGGCAGCTCTGGGAATGGACGGGCGAGCTCCCCTCCTGCATTCCTCGGGGCTCCCCTCTTCCTCCATCCTTAACTGTACCATCCCCGAAAGTAAAAGGGTTCTTCAGGTAGTTCCTGCCAGAACTATCTGAGAGGAGCCGTAGCCGACTTCTTTCTAGGAGGGAAAGAACGGCCCAGTTCCGTTAGGGCTAATTAACTTAGGCCCTACAAAAAAATGAGAGTGTCATGATTAGGATAGACTTCTTCTGCATTTACAGATCTTCGTCATCCCTTAAAATGAGTTCTTCAAAAAAAGAATCTTTGTAAATGTGACTTCAACTAAAAGTATAGATCATCTTTTATTTCTTTTTTCAACTTTGTATGACAAGTTAGTTGAATTAAAATGTCATTTCAATTAATGAGATCAAAAACTAAATTTAGTTCAAATCGAACTGCCTATAGTTGAATTGTATTGGAGCCAAGTACTACTTATATTTGGCTAGCCAAGAGATATCTATAATCTGTATTTATGTAACTTATGTTTTTGAGCACTATATTGTCAAAATTGGGGTTTGCTGTTTACTATTTCACTGCATTTTGAGAGAATCAAAGATTTGTATTGACATTTCCTTTTTACAAATAAGAAAATCTTGATTGTTAGAAACCTTTATCAATTCTTCTTCAATCAGAATTTTATATGTCTCATTTAGATCCAGTCATTTCGCTTTCTGTCTCATTATCACATCTAATTCGTTAATGTTATCCTTTTTTTTATCAGAATTTTAATGAATAAATACAGAGGTTCGTCACCACTTTGACTGAAACAAGGCCAAAGTTGCAGCGCTGACAGCCTGTGCCAAACATATTTGTGAGCACATGAAGCGAAATAATAGTAGTAAAATACTTAGCTGTTAGATACTCTTAGAATTCCGCCGACTTATACCCTCGTCCTCTTCCTTATAGAGGAACATCAAATTCCAAATCTTCCAACTTGTGGAAAAGTGTCCCCTCTCCAGGGTCTCTCAATGTGAAGGGTCCCCAATAGGCTCTCTTCAATGTAGAGAAAACTGTTTTTAAGGATCACAACGTGGATAGCATCAAGTCCTAAAACAATATCTGTATCTTGCCTATGCACGATAGTATGCAGATCATGTATGTTCCATGGTGGGCACAAGTCCATACCAAACGGGTTACCGAGGTGCATCTTTCGTTGTCCTGAGACGGATCCCTGGGGTATGTTACCTTAATGAAGATATTAGTTTCAAGAGACCACCCAGCCTGGGTATCTCTGTGCTTGGAGGCTCCTAATATCTGCAGCGAAGTCAACATACAAGGGCCATCTTGTATGGAATAGGAATCTCTAGGATTCCTCATAGGCTCTTCGACGTTGAACTCGTCCCTGGATCATTGTTTCGGTTTGAGTGTCACATCTTCACTTCTGATGAGCCCACCGGGCCTTGAAGAGGTAGAGACCTACAAAGAGTTTCATCATAGTTAAGACCGGTATCCAGCATGAGACTGGTATACCCTTTCCTTTGCTAGAGAGAGTTCTCAGCGGTATCTTGGATGGCATAGGTAATCTTGCATGCACGGATGGATACATCACTACTAAATTTTCTATAAGATAAGTTCATTCAGTTTGCTCTATAAAAAAAAAATTAATGAACATTTATTGACGTCTTTCCGCAGTGGACTGTAACAAATTTTAATTATTACTGCAGGTAACTTAAATTCTATACCTTTAAATTACGAGTTATTTTTACTAACAGTAGTGTACCTTTTTTTATGCCTCCTAACAAAGGCTCATTAAATATCGTTTCTTCCCTTTTGTTTGATAATTTATTCATAAAAAAAATAAATATTTTTTAAAAATAAGGCTGAGGTCATTTGGACATGACCTAGTATTAATGTTATAGACATTTTGTCCTTCTTTCCTATTAAATCATATGATTTTATTAAATGAAAGCACACAGTATTGAAAAAAAAAAAAAAACAGAAAAATGGGTAGGAATTGCAGTTTTATTCAATAAATAAAACAAAAGCCACACAAATTTGGAGACTAAAAGGGTGCATTGCTGAATTTTCAACTTAAGCTAAGTCTGGACGAGATCTTGCTTGTGGACTACCAGAAATATCTTTTTGGTCCAATTAGATAAAAGTTTGAAGTGGACAGATCACGTTAAAATGTCTTAACAAAAAAGTTTAAAAAGACGCCGTTTTCCTAAAATTGGAACCAACTTAAGTCTTCTAGCTCTAACTTAAGTTAAATTAGTCTAATTTAAACTCCAACTAACTTAAGTTTCCTCTTCCCGTTTTAAGTAAACGTTTCAAAGGTAGATACAGGACTGTCACCAAATCGGAGTTTAGTAGGGCGGGTTGGCCGGAAGGATCCTCTTCTGCTATTTGGAGTTATGAACTCCTCTTGAGAGATCGACCAATATTACTCCCTATATGTGTCTGTTTTAATGGTACAATAAGTAAGGATTCCTCGAAAGGCGGGAGTGCATACCAAGTGTTAATTCGAAGCTAATATGCGTTCATAATGCACTAATGTTTAGTTACTTATAGTACTTTATCAATTGAAAGTATGTGTGTATAACGCGTTGAACCTTCCTTCGTGTCGAGAAGATCATTCATCGTGGTGAACTATCAAAACAATTTCGTTTCCACATTATCCCTTAAAAGAGTTCATATTTGGTGCAGAATTATTCATAAGTTTTTCGACAATCATTGGTAAAATTAGTCACAGAACTTGGGATAAACCTGAACCGCAACCAGAAGCTACCCGAAGTGTATACCATGGTATGGTGTGCACTCCAAATTAGGTCGTCCCCAAAAGTATTATATATTTATCCCCTGAAGACAGATACGAGACAAAGCAGGACGGAAATAAATATAAATATTGACTATTTTTTACTAAGATGGTTATTTTAGCGATGTGAAACATTATCAGAGATGATACGGGTTCCCAAAAATATTAATCTATTGTAGATTTTAGGTAGTCGCATTCTCACTATTATGTATCAGAATTGTTTATACCATTCTATATTGGAAAGAACTGACCCATATCTAACTCTGGGAGCTGAGAATAAAATAAAACGCCCTTGTCATAAAATAATCAAATGAAGTGCTTTAATTTATATTTCGAAATAGAAAAATAATATCAGTCGATTCTTTCAGCAAAAGTTTTGTTCCCAATCAGATTAAAAGAACTTTTTTTTTAATGCTTGTACATAATATAATAATTATTGTTTTATTCCAAGGAAACACAAATTTCAATTAGTCAGCTCTATCATAAATAAACAAAATGTATTATTATAAATCGATAAAATATTCCATTGAACGGATCAGTTTGAATACAAAACAATTTTCGAACGTTGATGGATTTAAAATAGAAATACTTCGACGGACGAATATCCTACCTTTTCTTTTTAAAAATGTAATTTTATGAAATGTTATTTTATATTATTTCTTTTATTTTAAGTACCTTATTGATTTATAAAAATGGTTTCTTATTTTTAGTTTCAAACATGTCAAACGTTTTTAGACAGTGTGGGCATGTAGCGGATAGTAACGGAAAAGTGGCATGTTAGACACGGAGAACGGTGACACATCTCCTGCGGCTGTCTGTTTTCATCCAGCTCTTTTTTTTTGGACATACCTATGGTTTTGGTTTTTCTTTTTGCAACGATAGTTGCGACATTATAAAAAAATTTCTGGTAATTTCGAAAGTTTTACCGAGAATATAACCCATACTTTCAGGGTTCAAGACTTGTTTGAAGTTGAATCCGTACATAACATTCAACATCCAATAAATAAATTAGTATTTCTAACTCTATCTGAAAAATTGTAGCAATTGTAGAAATTTTATTTATTTATTTATTATTTGTATTTATTTTTATTCGTCAATTATATTGGGTTGTAAAATAAGTTCATAGCCTTTTTTATTAGTGATTTCAATAAAAACTTCAGATTCTTGTAAATATTTTTAATCAATTATATATGACCCATTTTGATCTATTAAATGTTGCCATCAGGTGTTGTTTAAGGTAATTTTTCAGTTCCGTCCTCCCAGAACTTCTCAGATTTTTGCGCAATGAACTCCTCTATGTTCTTTTTTTTTTTAGAGATTTTTTAAGGGACCGAAATAAGTGAAAATCTGTTGGGGCAAGGTCTGGTGAATAGGGTGGGTGTGGAATGACATCCTAGCCAAACTCCAATAATGTCTGCCGGGTCTGCAAAGACACGTGAGGACGGGCGTTATCGTGTTGGAAAACTATGCCTTTGCAATTATGAGTCACAAATGATTTGAGACACTTGTTAAGCGTTTCTGCGAGATTCCATGTCGTAGAGTGAGAGTTGTCTATGACCAATGCTTAAATTTGGTCATCAACAGTTGAAGGACGACCCGAGTGCTTTGCGTCTTCCAAGTCAAAGTTTCCAGTTCTGAACCGGGCAAACCACTTACGGACGGTGCTTTCTCCTAAGGGATCATCGCCCTTCACACTGCAAATTTGGTTAACCGTCTGAGTAGCGGATTTTCCTTTTCGGAAATAAAAAATCATTAAATGACGAAAATGATTTTTTTTTTCTTCCATTTTGAGCAAGCAAAATACAACTTGAAGATAAGGAATCTCGTGTGAAACTGATGCATAAAAGCACATTAACTTATCCTTTTTTAGAATATGTAAACGTTATTGACCAAGTAAACATGATTTCATAAACACAAAGAGGATTAAATTGAAATATTGGAAAATGCAATGAATTGATTTTTCAACCTAAAAGAAATTGTACAGACTGATCAGCAAGTCAAAATAAAGCCGTTTACACACAAATAAGAGTAATTCAGTAGCATTCAAATGAAACTTGAAAACTAAATCATATACCGAAACAATGTTTTGTTTTCATGAACGTTTATTGTTCATCTTCGGCTACATCGAACGCAATATGCATTCTGCTCCCACGCGCACGTCTGTTCCCTTTGTAAGTTAAAAGAACGGTTTTTAAACCGACATTAGCGTATTCCTTATAACCCAACGACCTGATTCTCACAGAGATGTATTCTTGGGAAAATCATTGTAAACCATAAAGACAATAGGAAGTGCGAAGAATCTAAGATCCCTTTTAATAACCATAATCTAATAAGTAAAATGGGAGTAAGGTAGAAGAGTAAGACGCTCTGCTAGTATCTCTAGGGCCCAGGTTAAAATCCGTCTATGGTAAATAAAATTTTATTCTGTTACTTCAGCCGTGAGTCAACCCAATGGGTTCGAGAGGCCTTGTTGGGCATACCCTTAATGAGAAAAAACCTGGAGGTTGAGTGTGATCATGAACGAATCACACCCTGGCACAGCCGTTATTCAAGAAACAAAACTTATTAGCAATGAAATCCTTTACCCTTCAAAGGTTATAGCAGTACAGGTTTTTAAAAAGTTTTTTATTCATATGTATTTTTTAATTTTATATTTTTTTAATTTTTATTTTTTATTAATAAGTAATTTATTTTCAATACTTAGAGTTCATAAAATGTATAAACCATGCACCAAATTCTAATAAATAATAATAATTATTATATATTCCAAATAATTCTTTGCATTAAACTAATATCTTTAATCTTATCCTTAATAGAAATCCCTTGACAAAAAAGGAGACTTACTTCGTACATGTATGTCGTTTGTGCATATAAAATAACTGTGTTGCATGTACGTCTGCATTTCAAGCCGGTAGAATAAAAAATAACGGCAGGGGAATTCGATATAGTTAAAAAATCTATGGAAACAAAAGAACTAAGACCAAAAAGCGATGAATGAAAAAAGAACAAAAACAAAGATAACAACTATAATGAATAACAAGAAATACAGAACGAGAAAATAAGAAGGTAATATATAAAATTGGTTTGAAAAGAAGATGAAGCTAATGTTAAATGTCATTAGAGTGCTACCAATGGGTAGTTTCTCTACACGCCTGTAACACTCCAATTTAACTTAGATCAGATTTTCTAAATGTATTATAATGTACAGTTGTAAATAGCAATAAATAAATATTAAAAAAATATATATATAGGTTTACGCAAATTGACTTATTTTATATGTGCTAACGTTTAAGTTTGTGTTATTTCAAGTTAATGGGTCATTTAAAATTCCTAAACCTTAGTATGAAATAAGCCTTTTTTTCACGAGCTCCCGGATTGTAATAACATTTTAAAGTTGCTACCAGAATTGTGGAACGTGATGAACATAGTGCATTCTGATTTTACAAGCAAGCGGTGATCTGGAGAAAATGTGGATTTTGACATCTTCTTTTGTTATTTTAAAGCCATCCATTTGAACATCTATGTTCTAGGGAAAGATCCAGCAAGTTGCTATTTGTAGATATGGACAGATGGAGGAATATGAATAGACCGAAATTCGCAAACAAAACGTTATTTTACCAATTAAAACAAAAAAAAACTATATTTAATTTAAAATATTGATGTTATTAAATTGCTTACAGGAATAAATTGCACTTTTTTTCTGGTTTCTTTTTCAGTAGAAATTACTTATGGAATTGTAACTAATTTTTAATTAATCTTCTGTTGCGAATTCTCCAAGTCAGAGGGTAACATTTTAATAAATGTTTTATACTAAACACTTATTTCTTTGAATTTATGTCCATAATAAACTAAGAACTATTTATTTTTAAAAACGGTCGGTGTACCACTAACGTCATTTTCTTTTCTTTTTTCACAAACTTACCCAAATTTACCCAAATGATTCTCGACGAAACAGACGATCGGTCCTAAAGAATGTATACCTATCCAGAGAACTAAATCATTATGTAGCATAAAATAATGGGATTGCACATAGTCGTACCATCCCTTTTATCCTCACCAACAGTTTTTTTTGTTTGGTTTTTTATGACCCGCTTCTTAGTCATTTCTGACATATGACGGGGGGAGGGGGTATCTACGGGGTACCATTCTATTCAAACCTTGTTGGGGGATCAAGTTTTCATTTCGTGGGACCGCCACAGACATAAAAGTCGAACCCCCAAGACCGAATTCAACGCATCTGCAGCGCCGCTGCAGTTCTGAGGTTGTCCTTATTGCGGATTAAGACCTTAGCCTTAACTCCCACGGGTACAAGCGATCCAACCTTTACCACCAGCCAAAGAAACTTCTAGATCTTCAACGATTCTGACTTTTATAAAAAAAAAAAAAAAAAAGTGATGGGCAAGATGGCATTCATTAAATAGCTATCTGATCATTGATCAAAAGTTGAGGGAGATGGGGAATCGTGGTTCACAAAACAGCTTCAACTTTTTCCACTCTTGACTAAGTAATGTTAACTACCTGGTTTTTCTTCGGAAGAGACAATTTTATAACAGGTTTTCTTGATTTTTAAGATGTGTAAGAGAAAAAATAATATTTGTAACGAATCTTACTATAGTTAAATCTCGAGTTTATGGGCTACAAGTATAATAAAATAAAAAAAAATTTAAATGACGATTTCATAAAAGAACGAAATTGGGAAGGATTTTTTTAAAGTGTAGGATGGGATTCCATTCTTGAGCCCTCTGGGATGACATGACACGCTAGCACGTTCCAGAACTGCATCATTTTCCATTTCACGGTGACTCCCGTCTTATTTTAAATAAGCGACACAACGACCAATGTGGATGCTACGTGGCCCGGGGAGTAGCTCTTGGGGTAAATAGCCGTGTGACTTTCAGAAACGTCAGAATTAACAAAAAATAACCTGAACCACTTAGATGACAGAACCGTGTTCACGATAGAAAAGTAGGTCGGAGGAACTATGATGTATTTAATAAAACATTAAAGAAATAGTTTATACCTCACAGGGATTTTTCAAACTTGTGTAGATTTGACTTCTATAAGAAAAAAATCTTCCCAAATTATTATATTAATAAGTTTTTTATCTCTTTGATTTTATTCTTGGAATATATGAATCAAAGTTGTGGTGACGGAAGGTGTGGGAATAAATTTTTATTTTTTTTTAATCATTTAAAAAATTACATCCAATATAGTCCGACCAGATGACATCTATCGATCGGTTCCACAATAACACATAAAAATGATAGACATAAGTAAAACGTAAATATTAAAGTTTAGACTATTATGGCGTTGTGGAGGCTATACTATTTTTAAGCTAGATAAGTAAAATATGAATTGATGTTAAGTGATACAACTAATAATTTAATTAGCAACTACTAACATGTAAGTAAATTAAAAATAAAATAATAATTATTAAAAAATAAATAAATTATAATAATAATAATAATAATAATTAAAAGGATTTTGAAGTGAATAATAAAGCTACAAATTTACAATTACTGAATTAATATAATAATGTATGTGACTAGAGATTATATTATTTTATCATTATGTTATTTTATTTATTTATTTTTTTCATACACATAGTTTGATTATGTTCATTTTGTATATTCTTCTCTTTGTATATAATGTAACAGAGATTTTTTTCTTTTCATTCATTTATTTATTTTATTTTAGTATGAATGTGATCATTCATCACTATTACCTATTGACCACCTGTGTGGCAGATTGTAATATCTATCAATAAATAAACAGTATTTAAAAAAAAATATATAATAATGAGAATAAAACAAGATGATACGGAATATGATAAAAATAAGGATCCAATAACATCTATTACTAAGCACACACATGTATTGCTAATTCAAATTGTGATATAATAAATAATTTATGTGGAGCTAAGAAAAAATACAGGCAGATATGATCATTTTGTGAATCAAAATCAATTATTGGGAATCATAGAAGTAAGAAAGTACCCAGTTAAATATTTCTTTTAGTTTTTTTTTTTTTTGGTTGATTTATTTATTAATTCTTCTGGTAAGCGTTTGAACAGATATAGTACTATATAGTTTAATGTAGGTTTACTAAATTTATTGTTATAGTGTGGTTCGATAAATTTAATTTTGTATCTAATATTTTTTAGGTATATTATTTCTTTTTTGAATAAATTATTATCCATAAAGTTTAAGATAATTCTATAAAAATAAAATAGCTTAGAAATCAAATTGAAATAAATAAAACATTAACTTTAGAGGACTTAAAGAGATAGGAAGGAAAAAAATGTTTCCAGTATGAAAACATACTTCCGTAAATAAAAGTAGTAATATAGACGTATTATATATCATTAGAAAGCCAAAAATTTTAGACTATATAATATTTAAACAAAAAGTCGAATAATATAAAGAGAACGGCAAAAAAACGCATAAATAAAAGTGTTTCACCGTTAAACTTGCAGACGCATGCACAGTGTTTTTGCGTTTAGCCAATCTATCTATTTTCATGTCACCGTACTTATCAAATACGAAGATAAGATGGTTGGGGGAGTGCAGTCAAAATATGGCACAAATAAGTTGAAGTAACTTATTTAATCGTGCCAACGTTTCGGCCAGAATTTCTAGCCTTCATCAGGGCAAAGAACACAACAAAATAACAACCAATGAATACAGAAAATATAAACAGAATGACATAAAGTAAATAATTTTACAGAATGGAATTAATAAAATTAAAGTGATGAAAGAAGTGAAAAAATAAGATGTATACATAGGGAATTGAAAAAGTAGGAAAAATAACATAATCAAGGAAATAAAATAAAAATTTGAAGTTATATAATGCAAAGAAATATGAATATATTAGTTTATTAATAATTTAAAAATTAAAATTATGGAAAGAACAAATAAAATTGAGAGAAAAAAAACATATGTAACAAATGAGATATGTAACCATAATATTAGATGAAGAATGAAAATATATGTTAAGTTTAACAAAAGAAATAAATATTTGTAAAAAAATTGAAAACAACAATAATAATATATGGTGAACATAAATAATAACGTGGGTAAGGAAAATTAAGAAAAGAATAGAAGAGGAGGGGGGGGGGAGAATAAAACATAAAACGAACCTGTTAGCTTGAAATCTTACCGCCAAGTGGGTTTTGGGCCGCGAACGGTCAGACTCAGAATTAAGCAATACGTTACAGAGATGACAAAGAGTTTTCTTTAGAGGATACGTTACAACTGGGTAAAAAATAAAAAGTAGAAAATATTTTAAATATTTATAAGAGGAAAGCGTGTGAGAGGGTGACGACAAATGGTTTTATAAAATTTTAAAAATATATGTATGTTACAAGAAAGACGAAGTACCGGAATATGACAAAGTGTCATGAGTATTTAGCAACAGTTAAAAAGAGGAAACGTGATAAGAGGGTGACGACAAATGTGTTAAAAAAAGTTTTAAAAATGAAATAATACGTTACAAAGTGGGCGGAAAATAAAATAAATATATTAAAAAAATAAATAAATAAAAAAGTATTTGAGTAACAGTATTTGAGTATTTTTAAGTAGGTTTGTAATTGCACTTATCCTTTTTAATTTTAACATCAGTCTTTTAGTTGGCACGATCATGAGTCCATAAAATCATTCTTAGTAATTTCAATATCGATTCTATATCAAATGAGCATTGGATGAATGGCACAGAATTTAAAGTTTAGTAAACAGGTATATTTTTATATTTACTTCATACTTTTGCAAAATAAGAATGAATGTTAAAAGTTTACGAGAAATATTATTAAAATTACTTTTTTGAAAATGTTGAAATTGGAGTTGGTCTGTCTACCGAAAGGCTCATTTAGAAAAGTAGTACGGGAAATTATGCCACCATGAATAATATAGAAATATCTATTATGAAACCAGCGACAATTAATTTCAATTCGTAAGGCAGTAAGTAAAAGTTGTGATGCACGCACAGATTGGGTGGAATTTTTTTTTGGCGGTGGAATACACTAAAGTATCAATGATGTTAAGAAATATTCGGAATTTAAAGATCCAAATAATCCAAAAGCCTACTAAAAAAAAAAAAATTAATGGAAAGAAATATCTAATTTTAGTTCCCAGTTTTCCCGAACATGGCAGAAACCTAAGAGCTCCTACAACGGTGCTACATCCTGGGAACTGCTAACTGGATTTAACGGTCTCCCAGATCTATACCTTCTTCCGGAGTCTCCTTCCTGTCCTAAATGGTAAGAAATTAACGCTTCCATTGTCTTCTCTTTTTATGAGTCGTGAACTAAATCACTAAATTTGAACTGTATGGATGAATCATTTGTGATCAAACTAATTTATTTTAGGTCCCCCCAAAAAGTGGCAAAGTATTATTACTTCGGAGGTGTCCGATTCCCAAACCTTCGTTTAAACATGAATTGCCCCCTGCTTCGACAGCGAATTTTTCCCTCTAGAGGATGTTCTTATTTGAAAACAGTCTAAAGTAGGCTAGAGCAAACAGTTTAATCAAGTCGACCCAATAAATTCTGGAAAATCCTTGGATTGATATCCAAAAAGTAGATCAAGGGTTAAATGTCAAACACCACAATTACACTTACGGGAAGAATAAGGACCTAAATTGATATAGAAATATAGGATAATTAGATGAATTTGAAAGTAGAAATTAGATGTAATCTTGGTAAATTTCCCAAAGATTTTCCTAGATAAGTTCAAAATCAGATGAGCATTGTTGGAAAATTTCATATCCCCCCAAATAATCATCAAACCCAAACAACAATATTTGTCATGAATATTGTTATTATAGCAAGGTGTAATAGTGTTAAATTGATTATAATTAAAAGTTTTAATTTTTAATGAAAGAGTGACAAAATAATTTTGACTTAAACTGGTGACCTGGGCAGAATAGCTAGCAAAAAGTTTTTTTAAATATTTGACGTGAATGTAAATTGGTATTTAAAATTGTTCTTGCGGATGGCCAAATTGCTGGAAAAAATTGGACTTTTATGGAAATAAGAATGTTTTGAGACTTTAATTTGGATACATTTGATTTTATTTAAACATTAAAATGCATATTACCTATTAAGTAAATATAAAATAAATGCTTCATATCTATTGTCTGGTTATGGAGTCTAATGATATAAATATTATTCTAATCATTAATTGTTAACTAGTTATAAAATATATAATACTTTATTGTCACTCCTTAGCCCGGTTACAATGTTGAGGCTGTGACATTAGAAATCAATTGTATCAGTTTCTTTTGTAGCAAACCCTTAAAATACGGATGCCATCTTTTCAATATTCATATGAAACATAATTTGAAATTTAGATATAACACATCAATCATTGTAACGCATGCTGCCTGTGTCACACAGTTTTTGATCACTCCCTAGCCCAATCATGAAATACCCACTAACAATACTTTTTTGCTAAAAGGTGACTAAGACCAGGAAGCATCTCACCACTAAGTATATTTATTCATTTTGGTCTCGTTTGTACCCTTCTATGACCTCTTTAGTTGTTCAAGGATGTGAAAGAGGAAGAAAAGTGTATGAGTATTTTTATTGGTGTTCACTTCAAAGTACTCAACAAAATCAATACAGGTGAGGCTTATGTTTTGTATTTTACATAGTTTTGTAGTATTTTAAAACCAATATGAATATACATTTATCTTTCTTTTTCTTTTGGGTTTTTTAAAGTTCTCTCAAGTGTACATATAAAAAATGATTGACTAGTCCACTTCCTAGCCTCACTAAAAATCCCTCGGAGTCTAGGGACAAATAATGTAAACAATAATTGGTAATGGAGAGACAAATATTTAATTTTCTTTTAATATTCACGATTAAGACCTCAATTAGTTTTGACAAGTGGAATTCTCAATTGGTAGTTCAAGGTACTGATGTCTACAAAATGGACGATCCATTATTAAACTCCTTCTCTACCCTAAAATTTTCATAAAAAAATTAGAAGAATGGTATTTTCATCTCCCACCAAAATTGAAGTGTAAGAGCAGTTGATGTAACTGGTCTCTACTTGCCAGTTCGGTATTTTTCTTTTTCTTTGTTTTTTTTTTCTCATAGTCATTATTTTTTTGATAATTTTTAACCCTATTTTATTTTGGAAAACACAATTTTTAATTTCTGAAAAGTAACACAATTTAAGATTTACTTAAAATTATAGAAGATCGTGTGTTGAGAAAGTAGTATTAATAATATTCTTCCTTTAATAAGTAATATTCTCCCAAACAAAAGTCCCTATGTTTTTTATAATTTCATATGACATATTTTTCAATTTTGTAGTGATGTACATTATACTATAATAAAATTATTATTAATAATACAGAAAGATAAAAAATAATTATAATAGCACATGATAATAATTACAGAGGATATTTTCAAAATTTATGATTTAACATTTTTTGGGTTCTTTTGTTTTCATTTTACAATTTTTAATTTATTCTCAATTTTCCAGATCAGCTTTGCTGGCTGCCTACCACCTGAAAATATTTCCTATACTCCAAGAAGATCATTAGGTTTCCTCCAAATTCCAGCACACTTGTCGGATAAATATATTTTTTTTATTAAAATTTGCTACTGTATTTAGGATACAAATAAATTTGTTGATTAGAAATAATATATAATAGACCACATTTAACTGGGTCTTCAAATTAATTAGTGTTAAAAAGAGAATTAATAAATTAATAAAATAGAGAGGAAACAATTTGTTCGGTAAAACAAACCAAAATGATTGAATTTGTGGTTACTATTAAAAACTTAAATATTGTTTATAGACTTATGTTTAATCAGATATCCAAAGATTTTTTTTTTAATTTTAAATTGGTCTAATAAATTTGACTTTATCACATGCATATCACTAAAATAAGGTAAGTTACTCAATTTGATTGAATAAACAAAAAGTACAAAATACAGGTTATTTTTACAAATACAGATTTTGATTCCTTTGTTTTAATTTCAAATTTAATTGTTACTCAACTTAAAATTAATCAATAATATTTTTTAAATTTTATTTATGTATAATTTATGCAGCAGATTATGACTTGAACCATATCTACTTATTGTATAAATTTTACAAAAATGTTATATTATGTATGTTTGCGAATTAAATTATTAATCCATTTATAACTTTTCAAAGGCGCCTCCCTTTTGGTTGTTGTTTTATCATAAGGTAACACATTTTCCACCCCCACTGGACTAGCTGACAATTATTTTTTGTACTTAAAATGTCAAGAACTTGGAACAGAAAATTTTCATCCTTGCTAATGTTTTAAGAAAAAATTTTAAGTTTTGCTGAAATGATTTAAAATTTTCAAGTATTTATTACTGCCTCTTAGTGGCAACTGACAGCATTTCCTCCCTCTCTAAACTGGCTGAAGGTTATTTCCATCCTCATTTCATTCAAGGTTCAAGTTTCATTCCATCCTCAGGAGCATAAAATAATCTACCAAATTGTCAGACTGGTCCAAATTGTTTTGAGACAAAAAGAAGTATTTTTTTGTCCTTATAACCAGCTGAAACATTTTCCACCACCACCTGAATGGCTGACATTTATTTTTTACTTTATATATCAGAAACAAAACCTGAAAAATTTTTTAGCTTTGTTCCAATAATGTTAAATTTTCATTAGCCCCTCTTAGTGGTGGCTGATGGTCTTTCCATCCTCTCAAAGCAGGCTGATCGCTGTTTTCATGCATGTTCACAAGTATGAAATAATGGATTCAAATATCTGTCAGATACAAATCATTTTAAGACAAAAGATTTGTTTGTGAGTTTTTACTATCAGCTGACAGTTTCCACCCATGCCAGAGTCACTGACCAATATTTTTGTTCTAATTATATTTAGAAACAATACAAGAAATAATTTTTGATTTTTTGTTTTTTACAGTTGTTTTAAGTAGAAAACAGATCTTAAAAAATAAATAAAATGTCTCAATTTTTGCCTGATGGTTTTGTGCCTAAACAACTATCTATCTCTACTCACTTCAGTTAATAATTTTTTACATTCAATATACTCTTTTAAATACCAGGAGGTTAGGTTAAACTTTATAAAATTTAGAGTTGATAGGTGTTTAGGAATTATTAATTTAATACTGTACTTTTTTTAAAATAGTAATTTTCTTTTGTTTAATATTGTCTAGTTTTGTTTCTATGGAACACAAACTGATAGATGCTTTCATTTCTCATTTTTTTTTCTTTTTTTCCCAGTGTTTATTTTTCTATGCCAATTTTTTCAAATTATTAGTTATTATTTTTATTTTTATTTTAAGTAAAAACTTGTTGTCACAATAAAAGTGAAAAAGAATTATTTTATGCCTAAACAACTATCTATCTCTACTCACTTCAGTTAATAAATTTTTACATTCAATATACTCTTTTAATTACCAGGAGGTTAGGTTAAACTTTATAAAATTTAGAGTTGATAGGTGTTTAGCAATTATTAATTTAATACTGTACTTTTTTTAAAATAGTAATTTTCTTTTGTTTAATATTGTCTAGTTTTGTTTCTATGGAACACAAACTGATAGATGCTTTCATTTCTCATTTTTTTTTCTTTTTTTGCCAGTTTTAAGTAAAAACTTGTTGTCACAATAAAAGTGAAAAAGAATTATTTGTTTCATACTCATTATAAACTTTGTTTTACCTTCTTTCTCCTAACTTAACTACTACTTATTATATGTGGTATTTTTGTCAAAAGTAGTATGTTTTTTATTTATTGAAATATTCAAAAGTTTGAATTTAGAATTTATTTTAAAATATTGGGATATATTGATTAATCCAGTTAATGTTTTTAAAATTGGTTTAATCATGCTTTTAAATTAAATATTATTCTAATAGTTATTCAATGATTAATTATAATTAATAAAATATACAAAAACAGAAACAAAACAAAACACCTTGGTTGTTCTCTAAGATAATTTATTATTCTTGAGGTTTAGTACTACTATTGAAAAAAATATTTCAGATCTTTTATTTTTATGGATATATAAAATGTTAGAATAAAAGTGAAAAATGAAAATGTTCCATTTTCCGAATTAATAAAGTTTATCATTTATTGAAAATTAATTCTTTATAACCAAATAAAAAAAAATCAATATAGGGTGTTACCTCCTTATAAGTTTATGAAGGGTTAATTATCAATTTAGAAAATGAAAATTTTATTTCTTACAATTTTTCTAATGCTTTACACTATCTATATTAAAAAAATGATAATACTATACCTCAGGAATAATAAATGAAAAAAAAAATGATGTTCTATTTACCTCAGAAATAATAAATGTATTTTTTTTTTTTGCATTTATAGACTTATAGAAGCATATTTGTCTCTTTTATGTAATGTACTTAATTAATGAATTTTTAGATACAGAGTTCTAAAAAGTAATGAATTTTGTTAAAATATCTAATTTCACTCTTCAACTAATGCTAGTACACACTCCCTCAACCTTGAAGAAGCCCTACATAGTCAGCCCAAAATTTCAGTTGTCAAAATAAAAGAATAAACTTGTCTTTTTTAATTCTTCGATTTCATTTGTTTATCCTCAGACAAAATAATAATTATTTGAAATCATCTAAAATCAGGCAACCATCCTTTTTCATTTTTTTTTTTTTTTTTTAATTCATGAAAGAATTACACTGCAGACTCTGTTCTTTAAATATAAAAAGAGGAAATGTATATCCTGCTGACTAAATACTTAAAGTCAGTTTTTAAAAATATGAGAACCTTTTCAACAAAAAATATTTTGATTTTGGGAAAAATTATTTTATATTTTAAGAATTAGAAAATTATAATAGATCATAACCTTAAACAAAAAAAAAATCTTTCATTTTAGGAAGACCAGTGATAAACCTGAAGAAAGCTGCATTTTCAATGACTCATTTTCCAACAGTTACAAGACTGTGTACATTTACTGGTGAATGGGAGCAGTGGACAAGGATGAAAAACCAATTAAAGATATATTCCTGTTGCCTTCATGCTGTTTGGGTACTGTGGTATCTGTTGGGGTGATGTTTAGACAAGAGATGGTGAGGAAACGTATACAACCACAACTCCTACCAAACACTAAGAAACTGAAAACTTCATTGAAACCTCTAAAAAAATTTGTCTGGTCTATGCAGTATCTTTTGTACATATAAAAATCTTTTATACAAATAAAGTAATACCATGAAACTGTTGTGAAGGATTTTATATATACCTTAATAATTTATCTCATAATAGCCTAGAGTATGTATGTAAAAGAATTTATTAGACTAGATTTTTTTTTTAATAACAATTTTTGTTAAATCGATTTATTTTTTTAGTTTATCTGTGTATCTATGTGGACATGTGTAATCAAGTTTGTTTGTATTTTGTTTATCATAAGCCATGACAAAATTTATATAAATAACAAATTTTTCAAATATAGAATGCAATTTCTTACATGCCAGAATCATTTAAAATATTAATAAAACACCATAATTATTGGTAAGGTTTCTTTCATTAATGAGTAAAATATTGTTAGCAAAAGTGTGGGACCACATAATTGTCATCTCCTAACTTTTAAAGAGGGACAGCATTTTCATCATATTGAGTTCTGTTTTGATTTTTTTTAATAGCATTTACTAGTCAGTGATGTACCTTCGAAGAGAAAAAAGTAATAATTAACTCTACCTTTTTTGAAGATGGCAGACTGATTAGGCCAAATGGCTGATGGCAGAATCATTAAAGTGTTTTACTCCTGGGTGTATATGCTTGTAATTTTAATTATTATGACAATGTAAAAATATAATTTATAACAAAAAGAGGAAGAATAATTTAAAGTTACTGAATAGAGGATCAAACAGAATATTTGAATATAAGAAGATATGAGATATATGATGGACGGTGCAATTAGATGGAGGACTTGGTAGAGGAAGGATGCCAAGAAATAAAATGGTAGGAAGAGGAATTGCCGCTTCAAATCTTCATAAAATTAGGAAATAGAGGTGTCTCTAAGTTTATGAAGAAATTTAATTAACCATGAAATTAATTTCTTCCTAATTCTTTTAGTCTAAATTGTTTTCAGTGTATCATAATAAAACTAATTCACAACATATCAGTTAAATTAGAATCACATTCGTCTGTTATATGAAATTTCCATTTCAACAAGTTCTTATGATTTGTATGTCTTCATAAACTGGGTTAAAAGCCTAACTCTCTTAATCCATGTAATTGGTTAATTTTTCAAAACAAAACTAATTTACAACTCACTACTTGAATCATAATTCAATTAATACTAATTTGAAGTTTCTAACTGATTATTCAATTTAGAATGTTAAAATAATAGTTCAACTAACTGCAAAAAACAGATCAAGTAGATAAATTTACAACTCACTATTTAAACCATAATTAAATTCTATATAACAATTAAAGACATTTCACACCCATAAAAGGCGAAATTATTTTATCATAGCTAAAGTCAAACAATAATATACTGTAAATAACAATATTTAATTGTTATTTTACAATTTCATATTTTAAATCCAGTTAATAAGAGTATAAAAGAATGAACAATCAATCAATAAATAATAACTAATTTAAAACGCACACAAATAGTTATGACTGAAAAATTATACATCATTTCAACTCCGATCAATAAAAAAACATGGAAATAACAATTTAGAATTTTAAAATAATAATTCAACTAACTGCATAAAGGTAGCAGCACCAATCAAGAAAGATATGAATCTTAGTTCCGTAAAACCGTCGCAAGAGGACAGCACCATCCAAACAGCCATTTCCGAAGTGTAGCAGGAAAATTTTTATTTTGTATTAGGATATTAGGAACTTACAGGAGCTCAACTGATATGATCAGACAGTTAAAACTTGTGTTGGAACATAAATGATAGACTGTGTTCCAACACAATCATAACGTCAGACGGACTCGTTGAGCTCTTGTGAGTTCCTAATAACCTAATACAATATAAAAATTTTCATGCTACACTTCAGAAATGGCTGTTTGGATGGTGCTGCCCTCTTGCGACGGTTTTACGAAACTAAGATTCATATCTTTCTTGATTGGTGCTGCTACCTTTATGCAGTTAGTCGAATTATTATTCAAAATATTTTTAACCTATATTTAGACTTATGAAATTGCTGTTTGGATGGTGTTGGCCTCTAACGGGGCTAATTGAAACTATCTTCTACATTTCTTGTTTAGTGCTGCTATACTATGACAGTTGAATTATTATTTTAAAATTCTAAATTGTCATTTCCACTTTGTTTTATTGATTGGAGTTGAAACGATGTATAATTTTTCATATGCATTTTAAATTAGTATTTATTATGCTTGATTGTTCATTCCCTTATGCTTTTATTAACTGGAGATAAAATATGAAATTGTAAAATAACAAATATTATTTACAATATGTTATAGACTTTAACTATGATAAAATAATTCACCTTTTAAGGGTGTGAAATGTCTTTGATTATTATATAGAATTTAATTATGGTTTATGTAGTAAGTTGTAAATTAATTTTGTTATGAAAAATTAACCATTTACATGGATTAAGAGAATTAGACTTTTAATGTGTTTCATCAAGATTTCTGAATCATAAGAACTTCTAATTGAAATTTCACATAATAGATGAATTTGATTCTGATTTAACTGCTATATCATGAATTAGCTAGGTTATTATAAATTGAAACCACTTAGATTATGAGTTGGGAGGAAATTATGTTAATAAAGGATTAAGGGAGTTAAGGTTTTAACATATTCCATAAAGATAAATGAATCATACGAACATGTTATAAATTAAGAGATAAAGATGAGCAATATTAGTTGTGAAAATATGATTTAATTATGAATAAGATAATTAGGAAAGAAATTTGATAGTAAAATAATCATTTAAAAAGATTGTGAATGCCATCATGACTGTTATTGTCAAATAGGTTCCCCATGGTAGTAGCTAACACTTTTGGCGCAATGACAGAAAGTGTACAATAGTTCACTGTCAAGGCATATACATGTGATAGTTAACATGAGTTATTTCACTGACATTACTTGTAATATCTATCAACTATCAAGCAGTTACAGTTATAACAATTCTCCAGGGTATTTGATGGGTAAAACAGGAGGAGATGTTACAAAAGGTAAAGATAGAGCAACTTAATTAGATGGAATTAACATTGTACATTCATAAATTGAAGTTAAGTTGGCTATAGATAGCTCAGAAATATCTTATTTTTCTATTGTAGCTTACATGATCCTCTCATTTACCACAAAAATCAGGGTATTTGATAACAGTATTGATAAAAGAGCTATCCAGCAGATTAGATTCTGGTGAACTCAACTGGTCACAGCGAGAGAAGTCCCAAATAATAGAGATATCTTTTGAAATATCCTTTAAATGAATGATGACAAGAAAGAAGTTGAGTAAGAGAAACAAATACTATTACTAGTTCGTAACAAGAATGCAAACTCTGAGGAACTATTGGACCAACAACCTTATAGTATTTTTCCAAAACATTCGTGAACTACAAAAATGACTGACTCTTTGAAATGAATGTTTTTATAAGCAGGTATATAAAATGTATTTAAAATTTAAAATATAATAAATACAAGACTTTTTTTAGTAGTTGTTAAAAATTGATTACAATCTAACCTCCAACAACTTTTTGTATTTATTTATATGTATATATTATTTATGTATATATTTATACAAATTGTATAAATATACTGACAAAGGAGAGGAGACTACTCAGTTATAAAGAACTTGGATACTGAAAACAAACTATGCTGGTATGTAAGTGTTCTTGCATGCATTGCTATATTCTCAACTAAAGCATGGGAATGAACGTTAACCTATCCTAGCTGAAGCTGTCTGTATTATTAGTAGGTTAACTACTAAAATGTCAACAAAAATGTTTAAAAAAAAATACTGAGTTTAAGCATGAACCAATATGAGAACTATATTAAATTAAATTAGGATTGAGAAAAAATGTCTTATTAATAAAAAGAAAAAATATCATCAAAATCATTATTATTTACAATAAATGGCTAGTTGTTATAATTTACAGTTTTTCCAAAGAAAGGATCATAAACACTAACAATGACATCGACTAAAAAAACAAAACAGAAATGGGTTCTAATATTATACTTATATTATATACATAGAATATACATATTAAAAAACAAACTTTATAATAGTTCATAAATCACAACATGTAACAATACATTAAAATTCTAAATATATTCTATGCCCTGCAATATAAATAAATTTAATTGTATGAGTGTATTCTCATAAAAAGTGACATCTATAAAAAAAAATCTATAATACATATGTGGAACTAATTTCATCATAAGATAAAAGAAAAAGAAAATAATTAAGGAATGACTATCCAAGACAATAAAACCACATACATAATACTATGTACAATTATTGTGTAAAAAATAAAATGATGAGAATACTACCAACAGTTACCACTCATAAAAAGGAACATGTCCTAATAAAAAATAAAACAAAGATGGCCTAATAATCAGACCTTTCAATTAATGTATAACAAACTCGTTAAGATATTCAGTCAAATTTTATCGAATTGACAGATATGTCTATCTGGCCACCTTTGTAAGATCCTCGCTTTTTCTTTGTCTTCTCGTGTTTAAATCGTTTCCCTTTTGTGAACTTCAAAACATTGTTTGCTCTTTCACCCCAGCTGCCGTATGCACCTCTCTGAGAAACAATAGGTAAAATATTACTATTATTGAACAAGGACACTAATTATTGATCATTAATAGTAAACAAAAAAATGATAAAATAATATGCATTGCATTGTTAAGCTCTTTGCAATATGAGTTACTCAAAATAAACCGATGCTTGTCCCAGGCTTTTCAGTTATATTTAAATAATTTTAACCCTACCTTAATTTACCTTTTTGTATCATATTATCCCACTATGCCAAAATATTTTTAGTTGATTTTATATCTTTTTAGTTCTGATGAACCTTTACAAAGCGGGGCGTAACGTCGGCAAATAAATAGATGTTAACTTTTTTTGTTTTCTTTTGACTGCACTCACAACCATCTGCACAAGCGGTGGCACTGCCTGCGAAACCAACTCATCAACCTATTTGCAACTGAAATTGCTGTTCATCATTTCAGTTTATTTTGAGTAGATCTAGTGCAGAGCTCAGGTCAACCAACTACTAATTAATTATTTCAAATTTTACTGATTCTATGCACAGTGAGTTGAATATGATTCACTATATTTATTCCATAAAATAAAGAAAACACTACGAGCATGGAATGGATATTTACCCATATTTAATTACTTTAAAACCGATAGATTTCATCAATCACCTAATATTTCAACTTATCAATGTAGTGGGACATCAGTTTTAATGGTAATCCAGTGCTCAGATCGCAAAATCCTGCTGAGTTCTCCTTTATTGATAAGAGAAAAAACTTTAAAGTTTTTTTAGAACTTCAGAAAACTATATTGGTAAATGTAATTTGCAAGTCAAACCCAGAGAATTGTAGGCTGTCAATTTTTTTTTTTTAAATTAATAATTCTTGAAGAAATATAAGTGACATAACATTTTGCTATCTGAACACAGAATTATAAATTCAGATAAGACAATGAAATGCTAGAATTCACTGAAAATTTAAAGCAAATGTGATAGCCTTTACAATTAGTTGCTATCTTTATGATAATTATTCCTGTTGTAATCAAAAGTATTCAAAACCAAACAAACTACTAAGAGCAATAAAATAGATGAAAAATAAGTGAAGAAAGAACATTATAAAGAACAATCTAAAATTTAAGTATAGTAACTAACTGTTACTACATAGCTAAAATCTTAACATCAAGGTTTAAAAAATATATGTAATTTTATAGCATATAAAACAAGCAAAAACAAGAATACACTACACTAGCGGTCCCCAAAGTGGTTGCTGCATCACAGTATCCCGGGGTGCCCAAGTGTATACCACTTTCTCAACAAGTTACAGAAAAAAAAATTTTAATATCAAATATACAGTGCACGCCAGCATTTACTTTACACGGATTTGTCTTTATTTTCTACATTTTCATTTTTCTTTAGATCAACAAGGGTGCCATAGTGAAAAAAGCTTGGGAACCGCTGCACTACACACTCTACAAAGCAGTAAAAAGATAAAAATAAAAATTTAAACCAAATCTTATAGCTAGTTGCTTACCTTTATAATTATTTAAATATCTAGTCATCAAACTTAATTTTCTTATTGGCGGGAGCATCTCCACTACTTTGGTTATTGTCCCAACTTTTTCTAAAACCTTTGTTGTCCCCTCCACCAAAACTTTTCCTATCGCCAAATCCTCCTCTTCCGCCTCTACCACGCCCGCCTCTATCACCAAATCCTCCTCTTCCACCCCTGTCTCCAAATCCTCCTCTTCCACCTCTATCGCCAAATCCTCCTCTTCCACCTCTATCGCCAAATCCTCCTCTTCCACCCCTATCGCCAAATCCTCCTCTTCCACCCCTATTACCAAAACCACCTCGTCCCCCTTCACCTCCTCTTCCACCACCAAAGCTATTCCTTCCACCTCTGTCATTACCACCAAAGCTCTTTCTACCACCGAAACCTCTACCCCCACCTCCACGACCACCCCCTCGACCGAAACTTTCTCTTCTTTCTCCATCCTGAGGAAAAAAATACATTTAAATATAAATAAAATATTTAAAGAAGGCTTAAGCAAATTTGTGATATTATAATATAGAAATAAATATAACATTAAGATCTGAATTGCAATGTATTACATTCAATAGTATTAATCTTAATAAATGCAGAATTCAAAAATGTTGACAACAGCAGAAACAACTTTGAATTAAAATAAGTACATAAAAACTTGATCTATTTCCTGGTAACACGAGATGATCAGGAAATAAGTATATAAATGAGATATTTTTTTAGAAATCGCATGTTCAACTGATTTTTCTTGATCCATTATTTACCAGACACAACTTTCATAACATTTAAGAATGTCTGGTACAAGTAAAGCGATGCTTTAGGTACAGAATGACTCATTGGTTCTTCTTCTTAATATACAATTCATTTTAGTTGGAAGGGTAACTAAATATTTTCCATAATAGAAACAAATCTTTAAAAAGTTCTGAATGATATTGGGTTTAAAGTTGTACGGATGATTATTCTGACTCTGTACATAGCAATTAAGCCATTAGGTGTAAGAAAAACAGTAAAACAACAACCTGATCTATACCATTAGAAGATAACAAATAAAAAATAACACAGAGATTAAAACTAACTCTTTGTAAACAAGATTTTAGTTTTTGAAGAAAATATGCATTCAAGGAAATTTTTAAAAATAAAAAGGGCATTTTCAAATGTAATTAATCATTGAATGATAGCTATTAATATTAAATCTAAATTCATTATACGGTACAGTACATTGCATAAATTAAAAATCATACGAATTATTACGATGTATGCTTCAAGCTGATTTGAATTGGCTTAAAATCGGTTAGAAATTAATTAAGTTTGTTCGATTGCTTAATAGTCACAGATTGCTTAAGCCTCCTTTGAGAATTTAAATTTCTCACCTTTGCCTCAAAAGAATTATCGGCTAATCGTGGATCTACTTGTACTTCCTCCTCCAAAACCCTCCTGAATGGTTCAGATTTTCGCCGTTTGTTGCTTTGAATAGGGCCATTCTAAATACCAAAAATTTATATTAACCACTATCAATGTTATAATCAGAACAAAAGAAAAATCATTTGATTATTACAACTTCTTTAAGTTTTTTGATTATATAGTTTACGAATTATAGGTATATAATGGGATTTAATGATGAGTTATACCTATCATTTTATGAAATTTAAATTGAATGTATTTCAAATACAAATACATAATGTATCTCAATCACTAAAAATTGTTTGACGAACTGTGACTTTACTCAACAGGCGAAACCATTAAGGCAGAAAAGGGAGATAATTTTAATTACTGATTAAAACGATTTTTAATTACTTTAAACTAATATTCAAATATTAGATGCATTTTATCTTTAAAAGTACATTTTCCTGCTAATCACAAAATTCCTTTTATTTATTAATGATTTTTATTCACCAACGCTTTGGCTGTACATACGTATCTGTAAAAATTTACTCAGTTATTGATCACTTTCCTAAAAAAACTACTATACTTAAATTATAAATCGTAGTCCCATTTATGCACTATAGATGTTTAATAAGGCTGGGTTTAAAAAATTTGGACTCCAAAATAAAAAAAAAATTTCTATGTCCAAAATAAAAAAAAAACAAGTTTATAACATTGTAGCTAAAAACTTGAAAGAATATGTAATATAAAATCTCTTAGCCTGGCAAAGGTAAAAAGTGATGTAGCCCAATAATTCATAGTAATAAATAACACATTGCAGTGTACGGAGAGTTCAGCAGTACAAACCTAAAGCTAAACCGGGAACTTACAAGAAAAACTAGATTTTATTCAACAATTCTTTAAAAATCAATGATAAAAAAATGTGTAATAAATCCTGTCAATTCGTTCAAATAAGCTATAGCAGCTAATACATTGCAATTCAGATATATTACACTAAGATTACAAAAAAATTCAATTTATTACTAGGTCAATAAAAAGTCTTTGTGCATATAATAAATTTTGATTTCAGGTGTAGATAGTTGACCGTAGATTAATGCTTGAAGAAGTTTGTTGGGGGGTGCGGTCAGCAAAGAACAACATAAATAAACAAAACCATATTTAT
>NW_027105022.1:607488-610072 GCF_000696795.3 Halyomorpha halys
AAAAAAAAAAAAAAAAATCAGAGTTACAGAGTTGAAGAAATTACAAATGAAATGTAAAAAAATTATAAAAAAGCAACTTACAAACTTAAAAAAACATAGAAAATGAATGTTTTTAAATTAAAAATATACCTACTACTAGGTAATAATTAATAGTAGGTACTAATAACAAATCTTCTTTACAGAGTTAACAAATCAGTTGTTCTGACTCATTTTTCCAGAGGGAGGGAAGGAGTGAAAGGACAGGGTGGGGGGAAAGAAGGAAAGCAAAGTGGATTTAGTCTTATCAACGTTTGTTGTATAGCTCCTTTTTTACTCTTCCAATGAAAGTAAGTAGTTATCACAAATCTCTATTGGTAACAAGGTGTATATAGTTGACCGTAGATAAATAATTGGAGAAGATGGTAGGGGGAGAGGAGAGGGGGTGCAGTTAGCAGAAAAATCATTATTATTCACGTTTCGATCTGAGTTTCAGGTCTTCATCAGGGGTTGTGTCGTAGAGGAGAGAAAGATTAGTACTGATCTTTTATCATTGAACTCGAGCACTAATCTTTCCCTCCTCTACGACACAACCCCTGATGAAGACCTGAAACTCAGGTCGAAACGTCGGCATAAAATAAATAAATATGGTTTTGTTTATTTATGCTGTTCTTTGCTGACCGCACCCCCCGACAAACTTCTTCAAGAAGTAATAAATTTTGTTTAAATATCAGGATAAATTTTAGACAATAAAGTTCTTTAACCAAATATAGCCTACCATTGTCAATTACTTTAATTTAAACCATCTTTCTGCCAGAAATTGATTATAGTAGTTATACTCCATTCCTAGGTTATCGGAGCAAAAAACTCCTGCAGATATAGTTTATATAGATAATTGAGTTAAGGGCTAGTCAAAGTAAATAGTGATACGTGCATTGATCACATCTTAGTTAACTTAGGATTAAAACAGAAACTTTTAATATTACCAATGAAGTTTTGCACAAAGGCTTCATTAATGACCCTTCAAATAAACAAAAAGTTTTTTTTGTCCCTTTAAATTTAACATGTAATTCAAAATGCTAAAAATTAGCTCTCAACTGAAACTTTTTTTTCTTTAGATACATTTTTTAATAACAGCAAGGAAATAAGGCCCTTTGATGTAAGAATAGAGAGTTATTAAGGGAATCCATTACAGTAATGGAGCCATAAAAAACTCCTTTACAAAATTTACAACACATTTTTATGCTGATTCTGTTGTAAGCTCTCATAATGAGCATTTGTCTAATTCAAACGTAGCATTTAGGATATCACAATTTTCTTAAATTAAATTGTATTTCTAGATCATATCAAAGCAAACTGAATGTGTGTCATTAAATATGTAAAATTCTCACAGAAATTATTATAATGAGACCAGTTTTACTGCATAGGCAGCTTGCTCAACAAAAATTAGCCATTTAAATCAAATTACTAAAACCAACAGGAACTCTACAGATAGATAGATCATATTGCCTTAATTTAATTTTATTTCCTTAGCGATTGCGTCTACATGTGTGAATATCATATCCATGTTGGCATATCGCAACCTTAGTTTACAAAGTTGTAACCAGTTTTAAGAAACAGAGCTTCAGAGTAAAACATTCTAATTAAAAATTATCTCTTGACAATACAAAGTCACACAAATAGATCAATTATTAACAAAAATTTTGTAGGAAGCTGAGCATCTTTACTGGGAGAGATTTTTAAGAGAAAACACAATTTTATAAATTTAAGATAAACTACGTATATTAAAATATTGCCAAACCAAGGTAAAAATATAAGAATTTTCAAGATTTAAAAAATGTGCCTAACAGCATAAAATTCATGGTAACCACCATACTGTTCTAACAACATAGGACCTCATATCCAGTTGAAAAAAAAAAATGTTGAACTGAAAAATACTTAAAATAGCATGCAAATTTTGCCAATTTCTAGATCCAAATTCAATGAATTAGAAAAGGAAATAATAACAGTGCAGTTGAGTCGATTTTACAGCTAATTTTTTTCTTTTAAAACAGATACTAGAACTAGGATGTAAAATATAAAACAACTTACATCATTTTCTCCTTCTTTCACAAAATTAGAATAATTTTTATCACCAAATTTTTTCTGAAAGCAAAAAACAATATTTATATTGATTGATAATATAACGATCAATTATTTATAATGAAAATATAGTTTGAATCTTTTAAGTCTCTCTTACACAGTCAATAATATAGAATTTTATGAATACATAGACTGTCCAAAGGCAATGTATTTATTTATACAATAATATTGACAAATAAGAAATATGCATTTCATACAATGATATTAACATTGTAAAGGGGACATGAAAGATAGTGCTAAAGACATCTGGATTTTTGAATACTCTACTTGAAAATCCAAATCCAGCTAAATAATCAGTAACTTACAATAATTTAAAAGCAATTTTAATAGTAAGCATATTAAAATAATACTTTGAAAAATTTGAGAAATGAGCAAAATTATTTTTATAAACATTTTTTAATATATAGATTAAATGGTATCAGTAATTTTGGACATATTTTATTCATTTACTAAACAAATAAACATT
>NW_027105022.1:610179-614461 GCF_000696795.3 Halyomorpha halys
GAAAATTTGTCATGATACAGTCCAAGATTATTTTATTCTGATTCAATCATAGATAAACCTCATATAAAATAAAAGGAATACTTCACTTACAAAAGGCTTTTCATTGTTGTCTAAGGATTCGTGCTTTCGTTTCTTGGGATTTTCTGGTACATCTGTAAAATTAGAAGAAAAAAAAACAATTAAAGAAAACTAAAATATTTTATATATATGTATGTATAGTTGACCGTAAAAATTGATATATAGGGAGATGGTCAGGGTTGCGGTCAAAAGAGAAATAAAAATAGTTTACAACTATTTAATTTAACTATTTAATTTAAATAGTTGTAAACTATTTTTATTTCTCTTTTGACCGCAACCCTGACCATCTCCCTATATATAAAATATTTTATACACAAAATTAATGGGAGTTAATATTATTATAATATGTGGCTTAGTGTTAAAGTCAAACACTTACAAAGACTTTACGGCCATATATTCCAGGTAAACTGAGATTCTTAAAACTGTCAACCATGCAGTAACAACCTGCATAGCATTTGAGACACAAAGGAACATGCCTTGAAGAAAAAAATGAATTATTTTTGAAGGAGAGAAAGTTCTCCTTAAGGAAGAAAACTTGGAAGTTTCCAAGGGTGGGCTTTTGCCATGTTCTGATAGTGATGGGATCAAACAACTTTAACATTACACGATAATTACGATCTTCCGGTACTGGTGGTCTAGAGACAGAAATTCACTGTTTTATAAATGTCTTATCGGCCAAGGCAACATCTATTCCTTGATTAAAATGCTACCCCAGCTGAATCCCATGTTGTCAATAGCAATAGGCTATAAAGGTAGTAAATAAACAAATATGTACTGAATGAAAGTTTTCAATTACAACTCTCATCCCAAATATTTCTTCAACCTGTAAATAAATGGGATTTAAGAGGAACAGTTCTCCCTATTAGTGAAAATCCCATTAGGAAAAAATATGCCAAATCTGTTCATTAGTCACTCCCAAAGTAAATCTTCAACTTGCAAGATTAAGATAAATTTCGTATTTCAATAAAAATTATATTACTGACTGCCAGATTTTTTTCTAACCTTACTAATCGTAATTGACAGAAGAATTTTAACATATATCTGTAGATGAAAATTACTTAGTATAACACAAGGCATCTCAAGGGTGGAGACTCATAATAATTGTATTATTTTCCATAAAATGATCATGGAATAAGGAATTTCACAGAGAAATGAAGGGCTTAAAACGTATTCCAATAATAATGGCCTGTTATGGAAAATTAATAATTTAAAGGTGTAAATACTAACAACAATAATAATAAATTACGTATAAAAAATAAATTATTATAATTACTAACAAGCTGAAGTTAACAAAAAGGTAGGATAACAAGTTTATTTGAGAAGAGAAGATGAAGTATCTTAATGATTTTTGTAGTTTTTCAAGTTATTCCATTTTTCTGTTGCCTTTTTTTTTTTTACACTATATTTTAATTTGATTGGTAAGTTGAATCATAAAATTTAATTATAAATATAAAGAAATATCATTACCCTTTTCCTCTTCATTTGAGGATTCCTCTTCACTGCTAGATTCATCTTTCTGAGCTTGTGGGACTGGTTTTTTAGCTTCTTTTCCACTAATTTTGGGAGGCAACTTGACTGGAAAAATAATTTTATAGATAAATATAAAACTTTTAGGGGAATAAAAATGAAAAATTGGTAAATAAGGTCAAAGATAGATATTTCTATAATTTATAAAAAATAAAGAGTAACATAAAATATTACATCATAATGATTCTTAGTAATTCAATGGTGGACTTCATTAGACTTTTTTCATATCATAATAAATTATTAAATTAAGTATGAAAGAAATCAGTGAAGAAAAATGAATAAAGAAATGAAACAGTGATGAGCAATTATAATTTTTTTCTAGCACAACATTAAACTTAATGTTAAGAGTTAAGAAAGATATTGAACTTTTTATGTTAATATATCTAAAAGATGGTTCAGGTTATGGCCAAGAAATAAAATTTAGAAATAGTTAAAACTATTCTTGTTGAATAGTTAAAAATATTTTGATTCTATATTAAATTAATTTATCTATGAATTAATTATTCGTAGTTAATTGAATAATTAATTATTCATTTATAGTTTCAACTATTTCCATGAAATAGTTAAAACTTATTCTTAATTGTTTTTCTTGATCTCAATCTGAAGCATCTAATTCTAACCCACATATAACACCTGCTTCAGAAGTATAATGACACAACTGAAAATCGTATTCCACTGAGTCGGTGGGTTCAAAAATGCCTTTACTTCATATTTATAAAACATAACTATACCTAAAAATTATCCACATAAGAAATTTTTTTGGTACAATTATGTTGATTTAGAAACATCTAGTAAATGCATTTTTAACCAGAAAATTTGTTTTCCCTATCTTATTCTGATGTAAAAAAAATTATAAATTTAACATTTACCATTTACTGGAAATTGATTATAAAATAAAAAGTTTCAATATTTTCTTTGTTTAAAACAAATTGATATAATACCTTTAGATTCCTCTTCACTGGAACTATCATCACTGGAGGATTCTTTTTGAGCCTTCTTTGCAACTACAGGCGGCTTGGAGGGTTTGGACACAGGCTTTTCCTCATCAGAAGAACTGTCTTCACTGCTATCTTCACTGGAGGCTTTTTTCACTTTTACTTGAACTGGTTTCACAGGAGTTAAACTAGCCTTTGGTTTATTTTGGGCAACTTTTGAATTTTTAACAGTAGCAGCCTCATCATCAGAACTATCATCACTACTGCTTTCCTGTTTCTTTTGCGGCACCACTTTCTGAGGAGGCTTAGTCTGTAACGGTGTTTTTCCAGGTGTTTTATTAGGAGAAACATTCTTTTTATTACTTGCTGGTTCTTCATCTGAAGAATCATCACTACTGCTTGACTCTTTCTTTGGAGGAGCTTTTACCACGGGAGTTTTCACTGGTTGGGCTTTCTTAGATGGTGGTTCCTCATCTGAAGAACTGTCACTACTGCTGGACTCCTTTTTTTGTTGTGGTTTTGGCGTAGCTTTCTGGGGGGACTGAATGTTTTGGGCTTTTTTAACAGATCCTTGTACTTTCTGTAGTGGTTTATTTTGTAATGGAGTATTTTTGGCTGGTGTTTCTTCATCTGAAGAGCTATCTTCACTGCTATTTTCTTGTTTCTTAGCAGCACCTTTAATCTGTATCGGTGTTTGAACTTTAGATTGAGCTGAAGTTACAGTTTTACCCAGCGCTGTATTCTTTTTGGGAGCTTCATCTGATGAACTATCATCATCGCTGCTTTCATCTTTTTTAGCTACAGGTTTCTTAGTTTGTCCTTGAGGCTGAGGCTTAACTTGTGTTAAACTTGGTTTTTTGGTAGGTGCTTCATCCTCAGAGCTATCATCACTGCTACTCTCTTCCTTCTTCTGCACCTTGCTAGCAGGAGTTTGTACCTTTCCTTGGACAGGAGTCTGAACCTTTCCTTGAACAGGAGTCTGTACTTTAGATTTATTAGTGACCTGAGGAGTCTTAGTTAGATTAGTTTTCTTAGGTTCTTCATCTGAAGAGCTGTCTTCGCTACTACTTTCTTTTTTTCCTTGAGTTTGATTTGCTTTAATTGGAGTTTTAACTTGGTTTGGATTTGTTTTTGTCGGGACTACTTTAGGTTTTGGAGCTTCATCTTCAGATTCGTCTGAACTATCTTCTGAAGAACTATCTTTCTTCCCAGCGGTAGGCTTGGCTTGAGGTTTGGGTGGGACTTTCTTGGGTTGAGCTGCAGGTTGTGATGGGGTTTTAATCTGCTTTTGTGGAGGTTTTTTAGCAGAATCTGAATCTGAAGAATCTTCGGAACTAGAAAAAAAAAAAAAAAAAATCAGAGTTACAGAGTTGAAGAAATTACAAATGAAATGTAAAAAAATTATAAAAAAGCAACTTACAAACTTAAAAAAACATAGAAAATGAATGTTTTTAAATTAAAAATATACCTACTACTAGGTAATAATTAATAGTAGGTACTAATAACAAATCTTCTTTACAGAGTTAACAAATCAGTTGTTCTGACTCATTTTTCCAGAGGGAGGGAAGGAGTGAAAGGACAGGGTGGGGGGAAAGAAGGAAAGCAAAGTGGATTTAGTCTTATCAACGTTTGTTGTATAGCTCCTTTTTTACTCTTCCAATGAAAGTAAGTAGTTATCACAAATCTCTATTGGTAACAAGGTGTATATAGTTGACCGTAGATAAATAATTGGAGAAGATGGT
>NW_027105022.1:614572-665691 GCF_000696795.3 Halyomorpha halys
TCTCTTAATTTAATATCTTTATTTATTAAATTATTATTAAACTATTTATTAAATAATTTTTTGTTTATCCTTTTTTTTTTGCTGACCTCACCCTGTTACATATAAAGTGATTGAAGAAGATGGTTGTCCAATCACTTTATTTGTAACATTATTTCTAGTTAACCCCTGAATATGAATAACTAAATCATCATTACTAAAACTGAGATAGGATCACGGACCTTACAGACTGTAATGAAAAAATGACAACTTTTAAACTCATTGATCCAAATTTGACCCCACATCCTATGACCCTACCTAATCCTTCACTTAAGACCAAATCGAACCAACACCTAAGGGGCCTATTAAATTCGAAACATATCAACAATCCTACTTATAGAAACCTTACTTATAACTAGGGATAGGATTTTTATGCGCTAAAAAATCCGAAATATGTACATAAATATGTTCTAATAAATTGTCAAATATTTTAAAAAATATGTATTTATAAATTTTGTATTATTCAACAATATAAAGTACTAATTAATTAGTAACTTTATAACTTAAAAAAAGTTACATAAATATGTACAAAAAAATAAACTTGGAGAAAACATAGCTGATCAATAACAAGACATTAATTAGTGTTATAAGTAATCAAGCCAGGTGCCTCATCGTGTTATCACGTGTTCCGGTAGTAAAGCTAAGTCAGGATGTTTCTTTAAAAATAGTAATACGACTGGAAGCCTTCAAAAATTGTTTACTGTAGACACAAGCTTGTCAACATTTGGACATGAATTGTGTGTGCCAGGCAGGTCAAATGAACTATCTTAGGATAAAGAACTTTAAGGGCATTACCAGCTTTATACATGTAAGGTGCCGTGTCTGACAAAAACAACAAAACTTTACCATGAGTGATGCCCATAGGCCAAAGAACAGTCATAGATTGGTTGACAAATCTTGCAATCGTTTCATGGTTACATTTTTCGAGGATTTCACAATTCAGCAAATAGGATTTTGAAGGTGCTTCAACACTTAGTATGCCAACAATTATGTTTACGATATAACACCCTTCCATATCCGTAGTCTCGCCCACAGAAATCGAAATCGGCCCATCCGAAATTGCTTTCCGAATTTCTGTTAGTCTCCTCGTATATAATTTTCAAATAATTTTTTCTTAAAGTGGTTTCATTTGGCATTACTTCGCATGTGTATTTCTCAAGAAACGTTTTTAAGTCCGGATTGCTAATTTTGTAGACAGGAATGTCTGCCCTGACAAATGCTTGGCACAAATCTAAATACATAGTATTGGTACCTGTGGAATCTGAAGAGGAAAGAATGAAACAGAGAAATGGATTGAAGAGTAAACAAACAAATTCTAGGAAAATGCTACAGCAATAAGACCCTTGCTCTTTTTAATTGATTCTAAGGAATTCTTGATGTAATTCTGTGTGAAAATTTATTATTATCACTGTATTTAATTTGTGTTCAAAGATGAAGACATAGAATTATGATAAATGATAAATTTCACCTTTAAATAACATGCGTTCTCTTGAATTTTATGTAATTGCTGCGAAAAAAGGATTTAAAATTGAACAAATAATTTAAGGAAATATGTGATTCAGGACAGAATACCTAAAAATATGTTAAAAATAACAAATATTTCAGAAAATATGTGATTTACAACAAAATATGTAAAAAAGCCCAAATATTTAAAAATATGTGCAGTAAAAATGGCATATTTTGGCCAGAAATGTCTTGAAACATCTTTAGTTAGTAAGGAATCGCAGATATTATGGTCAGGTAAAAATATGTGAAAACATAAAAATCCTATCCCTACTTATAACAATTCCATTGCTCCCCATTGATATGGACTTTCACAAACTTAGTATAGTAGAAATTTACATGTATAAATTAGAGAAATTCACAAACTCAGTAATGTCCTGTCAGTTCACTTCCAACATAAATATTCCCTGATTATTATTATTAGCGCGACAAACCAAGAGGTCCAATGCCTCGCGCAATGTACGTAGGAAATACATTGCGCGTCTCATGATGAGGTTTTCATAGGGTGGGTTCATCACTCCCACACCTATTTTTGTGAGTGCCACCCATTGGCAAACGGGCCTCACAAATGCCTGGGGGAAGGTTATGAGTAAGTATTGAATAATTATTTGATTGAAAAAATCCCGGATAGGGCCAGGGACTCGAAATAAATATTCCCTTATATGAGCTCAATTTCCTACTCCCTCTGAACTGATGAAATGAAAAACCGCAGCATAAACGTTTTATCTCCTCCCATAACTCTTCTGCCTCTAAATTCCATTAACCAATAATATACCAAAACTAACCTACACATTCTACTGTATATTTCGGAAGATAAATTAAAATTCAGCAAAATATAATCTAAACAGGGAATTCCTCAAGTTACTTCTACCAATAACACCAGAGGCGATTAATTTAAAAAGAAGAATTGAGTTATTTAAAAACAAGTTTAAAATATAATTTCAGAATGAAAAGATCCTGAGGAAGTTCACAAATAAATCATATCACTAATGGATTGATATAAAAAAATGAAATAATTTTTCTAGACAAGGATGCATACAAGTTAGCGGGGACAGTCAATGTGTTAAATTAATAATTACAACAGTAAAACATAAATAATTAAGAAGTGCTTAATTATTATAAAAAGTAAAAAAAAAAAAAATTGCAATAATGAATTTTGAGGGTAATTGTGTGGAAAACTTTAAGAACAGCAGCAGATAGCAGAAGACAAATTTTTTAAAATAATTTTTAGATTCTACATATCTTTTAGTGTAAAAATAATTTTTTAAAAAGAGGATCTATCTATTCCATACATTCAAAGTAGAAGGGCTTAAAATCAGAATTAGATACAAAACAAAAATTAGTAAAACCATTCACAAGATAATTGGACACACCTAAAGGCTAATGGACAAAATCACATTTTTTTATTTTACAGGATTCTAAAATTCATTGAAAATTTGGCACAAATGAAATACTTTATTTTCCTGGTAGCAACAGTAAAAATTAATACCTAAAATGTGATGTATCTCATGGCGTATAACAAAATAGAGAATTTATTTTATTTAACTAAACTTTAATCTATCAGACCCTGCAGCCTTATAGAAGATGTTTGCAACCAACATTACATGAAACATAATTTATAACACCATTATTATACCTATTAGTTCAAATTTAAGAGATTAAAAGAGGGGTGATAAAGTTTTTCCTATGTTAGGAAAAATGGAGAGGTCAAGTTAGAAACACATCAAAACAGTAGTTCATAATCCCAAAGCAAAAACTTGTTATGTGTAGCGATTTCTTCGGCCATTATGGTCATACTAGACACTAAAGAATTACCATATTTCACAACCGAAAAAGTTTGAATTTATATTTTAATTGCAAGTTTTGAAAGATAATACCTAGCCTGGGGTTTCTTTCTCAACTGGTGATCTACAAACTATCCTAAAGCTAATAGGGTCGTCACAAAGCAACAGTCTACGGTCCAATCTATGGAATATGTCATAAATAAAACTTTTCTTTCAGATATGCCACTATTCAAGCAAAGCAACGATAGGTTTAAATATATTGAAGACTGAATAAAAGTAAAAAAAAACTAACCTGGATTCTGCTTTCTTTCCAGCAACTGTTTTTAGTTGAACCTTTCCATTTTGTATAATTGGTTTAGGCTTAGTAGTTTCATCTTCAGACTCTAAAAGAAAAAAAAAAAAAATGAATATTTAGCATTTTAAGGATCGCTTATATATCTAGAACCTAACTTCCGGATATATAAAAGCTGAGAATATAACATTTTGGAGGGTATGGAAAGCATTTCGAATTATTGGTCTGAAAAAGTAACATTATAATTTATCAAAATGAACTGGATATGTTTTTTTTTAACATGAAGTGTAACAATTACGAAACTGCTCCACTGAAAACAGAGTAATAGGTTTTTATTATGTTAAGTTATTTCCTCATGTGTTAGTATAACATAATTTCACCTGCATATAAAAATAGACATGATCAAAACTCGACATACTAGGGTTATTTTAATTAAAATTTACATCATAGGCCACACATAACTACTTCACAATAGGGCTGACACATGCTAGCAGTGGAGAATTTAGAAAAACAGAAATAACAGCAACTGTTTTAACATCATTGTGCTGTATGACCACACCAGCAACATGCTTGATTAGTTTGGAAAACATTTCAACAGTAAAAGTGGTCATACTGCCTTCAATACGATAATAGAAGAATGAATCAAAAACTAATATAAATTAATTCAATAATTTTAAGTTTAAGGTTAGAAAGCACAGTGGAGTTACGACCAAGTGTAGCCTTATTAAAACCAAGCCTAGACATGGCAACATGTGCAGCAGTCATGTGTACTAAACTTTCAATTTGTTACGAATTATTCTCTTTAACAAGGCGAAAACTTGACTTATTGAGGGACAAAATTTAGGGAGCACATGGTTCAAATTAAAATGTAAACACTTGCTTACATTAAACTAATTAATAAAATATAATACAAGACTTATGAATTTGAATCTTGGGAATCTAAATTACATCTAAGTTTGATAATATAACCTACAGTACACTACTTGATCTCTAAAGACATGAAGTTTCAGTTGCAACTTAAATTACAGGCAATTGAACATGAAAAAACATACCTGAACTAGAATCTGAAGTCTCAGCTTCTTTGGAAGCTTTTGGATAGTTAAACTTTCTTTTAGAAGTGCTGCAACAAAATGTAATCCATTTAAGTAAACTAGAATACATAAGTGACTTAATTAACAGCTAAATAAGACAGGTAAATTCTTACCTTGAATAGTGTTTATAAATATCAAATATTGTGGGGTTTCCTTTAGGTAGCGGCGCCTAAAAAAAAAAAAAAAATTAGAAACAAATTAAGTTTGACATGTAAAATACTGAGGTTGAAGTATAAATACAATCAGAACTATAAATAATGTAAAGAGTAAAAGATGGAACAAATAACAATTAGTATGAATAAACAAACAACAAACCACGTGGGGTACATTTCGCCGACATGTGCGGCACATAACTAAAAAAGGATAAATAACTCACCGCATTAGTCTTCTTTTGAAATACTGCAGCTAAGGAAGTATCTTTTTTCAACAAGAGGTCATACACGTATGAGAAAACAAGAGGTTCCATAGTCTTAGCCATTTCGAGCACCGTGGTCAACAAGTTCAAATAGACTGAACGAATATTCAACTGTCTGAAACAAATGCAACCTGCGATGTACGCAGTGTTGACAATTTCAATCTACATCTCATGTTATGATAAAAAGTAATAAATTACTACTCCTTCATTAATATAGTTAAATAAATATCATTTTAGTATTTAATAATTATTGAACATAGTTCTAAATATATATTTACATATAAAAATATAATACACGGAAAAAAAATTTAAGCTATGCCCATGAATGTAGAGTTAACTTCTTTCATTTAAGCGGTTTAATCAACTATTAAAAATAAAACAAAGCTTGAAATTATTATAGTCTTATTTAAAAAAACATATTTAAACGTCATAAAAAACTTTAATTCAGTTAATTTCAAGACCAAAAAACTTCTGGTCAGCATTACGGGGATTATTATTGCAAAAAAAAAAACAAGTTATACTTATAATGATTAATTTAAAAACATATATTATTTATGCTATATGGTTTTATGTTATCTTATATTTCAATAAAAGTAATTTATTTAATTAATCAACTTAAAGTTTTCTAAACAATTTATGTTGGCTACATTAGTCCAACTGCTATTTTTGAAGCCTCGTTAGAGAGTAAGGTTGTGTTTTAAAAGCCGGAATGTCATTTTGATACTTTGTTGAATAAGTTAACTCGTGGCATTTGCTAGTGAAATTTAAAAGTAAAACAAATAAGAAGATTGTGAAAAGTGTATACACATTAACTGAAGTAAGTTTTTCATGTATATGTTTTTTATTTCCTTTATGTTGATGTATTCTTTATGTTAGTCTTTTATATCATTTAAATTTTAAATAATATGTTTTAAAATATTGTAAAAATCCACATTCTAGTCGTAATTTGAAAATCTTCAGTATTAATGATTTTGTACGAAAAATCTCATATTTATTCATTTTAGTTTTCCCCCATCTTCAAAAAAGTACTACAATATAATTTAAATTTGTTATCAAATACAGAAACATTTTAAAATATATGTATTTTATAGCTTGCTTATATTATCTGTAATTATTGTCATAACTATTTCAAAAACATTTAAGTGAAATTATTTAAATATTGAAAGATGTGAAAACAATTGAAAGATTAGAATTTAAAGTAAGGTGAAATACAAAACTTTATTGTGGTTTAGATAAATTATTGTTTAGATTCTGTTCCTTTAAAAATGCTGGAAATGAGATTAAACACTATTTTACATATTATCTTATTTTTTTCTGTTAAGGGATTAATATGGAGTTAGTACTAAATCTATTGTCTTTATATTTGATTTTTTTTCTTCTGTTGCTCTTTTCTACATTATTTTTATTTATTTTTTTAAATCAGAATAAGTAAATCTCATCTTTTCTTATAATTGCTATGCTCAAAACTGACCTTAGTATGGGATTTCCCACGTAAATCACAATAAATTAATTACAGATAGTTGCATAATATTTCAAATTTGAAGAACTGAAATTAATTTATCTCATCATTCCTTATTGTCACTTCATTCTAATGAAACATCCATAGTGGACTATTTTTATTCCTATTTGGTCAAAATTGTTTTCAAAACATAATTTTTTTCACTTACTTAAATTTTATTTTGTGTAGATTGAGTAGCAATGGCTGTAAACACGATCCTCATGGATTTTTCCGTAAAGTCCTCTAAACTGCAAAATGATCAACAAGAAGAGCTTGTTACCAAAGTACTAGAAAATTATTTTCCTCAGTTATTTAAAGTTCATTCTAGATCTATAGAAGATGGAGGGTATATTGTTTTATATACAGCTCACAGAGGGAGTTTTATTACTGCCAGATCATTTCCTCAAGGATTATTGACTATTAACATAGAATATTATAAAAATGAATCAGATGAAGAGTTAATCAGTTTTAAGGTTGGTGCTATTATTTTTTATTGTTTAATGATTGATGAAGTAGTTATGTAGAAATTCAGTTGATGACCAGAAAGTGATTCATATCAATAATTTTGAAATTATTTCTATCAATTTATTCAAAACCATGAAAAGATAAAAATAAGTAAGCTAAAAAGTGTTTTCGAACCAATTGGCAAGCCATTAAGAGTTAATCTGTTAGTATTTGACCCTATATATTTTGTAATAGATTTAGGAACTTAAATTGATCATTTGTAGAGTTTTAACTTTGTGAATTATATATCTTCATTAATAATTGTGATAGCAAGTGCAGTCACTGGAATCACAGCTGATGTATGTGTTGAATTCAGCTCGAAGCAAACTCTTTCCAACTATTAAGCGAGGCTCTGCTATTGACTTCTACCTGAATTCTTCAGGTAAAAATTGTAATTCATTTTAGCGGTGCAATTATTCATTATGTTGCATATTTGAATGGCATGTATTTCTTCATTCACCTAAACTTCTGATTTTTTTTATATAATAAGTTTTTTTTCCAATGCCAACATTATTTTTAATCACTATTTTATTATTAAAAAAAAAGACTTATTTAAGCTTACTGAAGTGGTAAAACTGACTGTTCAGTAATTGTTCATTTTGCTCTTCATGGCTTGCCAATTAAGGTTTTTACGAACTTTGGGCAGTTAGTTTTGCTATACATGAAACTTAAAGGGATCATTTTACTTTGTGCATTTTTTGTAATTTGCATATATATGTAGATGTATGTTTACAAAGTATAGATGTGAAATGAGCCCTTATGCATGTTGCTTGCATTTTAGTTTGTAGTATTGGATTTTTTAGACAGTCCTGAATGCTACTATTTTTATTTTTGCTTGGTTAACACAGTGTATCACTATGCTGGAAAAAGAATTAGCTGCTCAATTTGGAAAAGTGACCTCCAACAAGTTTCCCCCTTTAAGAAGAGGAGGAGTATCCAGATATTTTCCAACTTCTGGTAAGTGCTGTCACTTTATAATTATAATCCCATACTTTTTTTCCTATTTAACAGAACTTGTTTTCCTCAGTTAAATGAAAGAATGTATTAGTGATCACATGCATAAATTTCTGTTACTGACACATTAAAAAATGTTTGTTTGATTCATTAAACTCCAATCTAAATTGTTGATACAGGCTTCTTAATTTTTATATAAAAAAATTATAATGTTTGTACTAATCAGTTTAATGTTTTAAATTTGTTTTGTGACTTAATGTATGTATTTTTATTAAAAATACTGTAGAATTCATAAGATAATGTAGTTCAAGTTTCACTTTTTTTTTTTTTTTTTTCATATCTTCCTCTGAACCAGTGCTTTGCTTTTTTTTTTTTTTTAATTACTTTTCTAGTATAATTTTAGCATCTTTCAAAATATCTATTTTGGTTTGAGTGTAAGCTCTCATGTTATTCAATTTTTAAAAAAACAAAACAATAAACTACAACATAAGGTATGTATGAATTTCAATTTATTAGGAATATTATTTTTTATAGACCTTAATTGAGTCTTTAAATCATTATTTTCAAAAGCGTACATCATAGATATTTATCAGCTATTGTAGGTAAATTGAACTGAGCTTATGCTAAGTGGAAATATGACATAAGTACTAAGTTTTTTTATTTTTCAGATGAGCGTATTTTAGAATATGATATTGATGCATTAGTATTTGAAGAGATGTCTCCTTTTCAAAAAGTACAGATAGTTCATTCTCGAACATTAGGGAATATGTTAATTTTAGATGGCCTTCAAAGTAGGTATTGTTTTCTGAATTAAATAAAATAATTAACATCTATCTAATGATATATTATCTATTTAATCTCATAAAAATATTTATTATTAATTTTTCTAGATCTCTCGGATAGAGATTTGATATATACAGAGACTTTAATGCAAAGAGGAAAAGAAGACTATGAGGGAAAAGAAATAGTAATTCTTGGAGGAGGTGATGGAGCCCTACTCTACGAACTGTTAAAAGAAAATCCTAAGATGGTACTTATGTTTGAGGTTAGAAAAACATTTTTTTTTTCCAAATTTTAAATGTTCTTATAATTAAGTGAGTATGACCTGAAAATATAGAATCTACAATTAGGTTAGAGGAAAAGTCAAAGGTTAGTCATTCTTCTGATACAGATTAATTCTTCTATTTTTTATCTATAATTTACTTTTCTAGTATAATTTTAGTGTCTTTCAAAATATGTAATTTGTTATGAGTATACTTAGCTCTCATGTTATTCAATTAAAAAAAAAAAAAAAAAAGAAATACAACATAAGGCACATATGAATTTCAATTTATTTGCCCTGGGTTAAGGGTAAAAAATTTAACCAACTTTAATTTTAAAAAAAAATTCTTTCATAAGTATTCTCTAAATATGTAAAAGAAATGAAGCCATGTACCAGGGTTTTGTTGGATGATAAACAAAAAAAAAACTAACTAAACTTTTTCGAAAAGATTTTAGGATCTTGAATTGTATTTATGATTATTATTTATATCAAAATACAGGGCACCTAGACCAATATAATTTACATTTTTTTCTCCTATATGGTCTCGTCTTGAGTGTAAATTGTCCCTGATGTCCTGAAGCAATGGCCAAGTTCAAGATTTGCTGCCCTAATTTCTTAGACCTGGCTTAGTTTGCATAGTAGGCTCTCATAGACACTGATTCTGAACAAAATTTTTTAAGAAAAATCGTTTCCAGTTCTGAAGCAGGCTACACTTTCTCTTCTAGGCAGGTTCACCTATAACCATTCAACCAACAGAGGTGCCCATGATTTACCTATCGCAGCTCTCTTGTACCTTTGACAAGCTACAAGTTTTTTATTTGCCCTAGTTGTACATTTGGAAGAGCAGTACGGTGAGTTGAAGGTTTGGTTGAGACTCCAGGAAACCTCTTTTAGAAATTGCATCTGCTTTTTCATTTCTATCATTTTGGCAGTGTGAAGGAGCCCATTGCAGCACTACATAGGACCCTCTATGTAATAGCTGTTTTAAGATTCTTCGGCACTCAAACACCACTGCTATCAGTGCCACCATTGTGTTTTATGGTTTCTCACAGTTGAGACTGTTAAGCTGTAGCTTCTAAGCTTAAATGCTAGCAGAAAATTAAGAAACTCCCCTGGTTTAAAACCACTGTAATATATTTTATATCGTTGGGTTAATGGTAAAAGTGACTAAGTGCCTTTCAAAAAAAGTTGCTATTAATCGCTTTTACCATTCCCCGATGATATATGATGTAGAAAATATTATGAAATAATTATTTTTTTAATTAAATTAGTTTTCCCTTTTTTTAAGTTATAACAATTATAATTAAGCATAAGGTTCACTAATTAATTAAATGTTTTATTTTAGCTGGATGAAGTTGTAATAAGAGCTTGCAGAGAACATATGAGGGAGTGCTGTGGTGACGCCTTAGATAAGATGAAAGGTGCTAATTATGAGGTAATTGTTTTTTATTTTTGAGTATTTTAACCAGTTTTATTAGCTGTATGCCAGAATTCACATTTGGATTGAACATGCTTGTAGTGAATTATTAAATTTAAAAAAAAAATCACTACAACTTGTAGATGTAATTTTTATTTTTATTTAAAAAACTTAATATATTTTTAAATCGATTTAGTTAACTCAAAATAACACAAAGTTGATCTAAAACAAAATTGAAAGAAAAAAGGTAATAGATATGTTATTATTAGATATTTCTATATAAAATAAAAGTAACACCATAAAATTTGCAGTCCTAACAGAATTTCTTTTCATTATAACATTCAAATTGAAATCAAAATATTATTATTATTAAATAAAATATTTCTGTCTCTTTAATATCTGTGAATTTTGTTTAGATATTATTTATGAGTGGAAAACATTGTTTTGCAGATAATAGTTGGTGATTGCATGCAATCTTTAGAAGTAATGATAAAAGAAGGACGTAAATTTGATTATGTATTTGGTGACCTGACAGATGCACCTGTTACTCCTACTCCTCAGGATGAAACTTGGGATTTCATAAAATTAATTATCAGTACATCTGTGAAAATTCTCAAGCCCCATGGCAAATATATGACTCATGTAAGTGGTATTGTAAGTGTTTAAATTTATTTCTTAATATCTACTAAAATCCTATGAGTATTTAGAGGCTAAAAATCACTGGAGTAGTTATCAAATTATAATAATATTTTTGAAGAGTACCGCAACAGTCAAAATTTTTGCTCTTGTAAATCTAGAAAGAAAAAAAAAAATCAGAATTTTAGTTCGAATATTACCACAATACAAAATTATATTAGCCTCTGTAACTAGAAATATTCCTGATTTATTATCAAGAAATGAAGATTATCCACTTTTTAAAACAAAAAAGGTATGTAGAATTGGCTAAGAAAATTTCTTACTTCATTTTTCTATCAGTGAATTAAGGGACAACAATAAATTAACAAAGAAAAACTTCAAATGCTTATGTAAAATTCCACTTATTCATATTGTGACACTCTTCTTCCAAATGAATATGTTTTTATTTTCCTGATAATAGGTGGCCTATCTAATGATCGAGATCAAAAAGTTATCATTCCAAAATTTTCAATGTGTATTTAAATCATACATAGAAAGTATGATATATTAACCTCGTCTTGCTTACCTAAACGATTCTATAAATTTTCAAGAAAACAAAAGCAGTCATTTTGTAAGACTCACCCTATTGTGTTGAAGATGGCTTGCATATTTAGGCCTAGACATTGGCTCTTACATTAAAAGAAATAATAATAAATTATTTTCTTTTATTTGATCTTTCTGATTGTAAACAGAATAATCTTGAAGTGTTTAATTTTATCCATATTTATGTTGAATAATATGTAAGTTTTATTTTAATTACTTTATTTTTAACATTACAGTGTTGTGGTGTTGCTTGTACCGGTGCTGCCAAGATGTTTGAAGAGCAGCTGCTGTCTCTTAATGAAAACTTAGAATGGAGTACAGCAACTGCGTTCATTCCATCCTTCCTTGAAGATTGGCTTTTCTATCAAGTGTGGAGGAAGGACCCAGCAAATTAGCCAATATGGCCAACTTAGAGCCCATACTTTACATGAAGCTATGTTACAGGGCTTAAGTATTGCAATCAAGCAGTATTGTGGAGTTGACAGAAATATTGTATTTCTGTCATTTTATAGCTTTATTTTATCCAAAGGAGTATTTTTTTTTAAATGTATACACCTATAATTTTTATCTTGATTTTTATTTGTGATTTTTTCCTCTATAATTGTAAAAATCTCATTTGCTTTACGTAGGATTGTTGTATTACGTATCTGTTTTTAAATTGTGTGTTAACTTCTAGTCTTTATTGTAAATTCACCGATGTTACCATTTATAAAATGGTAAATAATTTGAATGTTACCTAATAAGCAAGAAGTGATTAGATGTAATCAGAATATTTTAAATAATTATAACTAATATTTTAATTATTTTATTTTTTAAAAATCTGATAATAACCACCGAATGTTGCAAAGTATTTTTAATATAACTAATTAATTTTTATCTGTTATACTGGCTGAAAATTATACTTATAAATATAATTTGTGTATTTATTATTATAATTACACCTTTTTACATGTCCTTCATTCAGTTTAATATATGGTCAACTATAAACACCTCATTATGAATCCAGTTACACGGGACAAACGACTTGATAACAACCATTTATATACACGTCACAATACTAGAAAGTACAATCTAACTAGATCTTGTCAACATCCAGCTTATTCACCTCAATGCGTCTCTTCTCATCCTAATTCTACTCAACAGGCCCTTTCTCATCCGAATTCTTCAACTCGACACTCATCTTCTTTTCCGACTCATTCAACTCAACTTTTCACTTCTCATCTGACTTTGAATTCTTCCATCAATGACCCTCTAGCCCATACTTCTACATCTTCCATCTTATATCTATCTGTTCTAAGTATTTCCACTCCAGTCTCATTAATTTAACTTTCTCGTTCCTTAAATCATCTTTCCTTGATTTTAAATCTCAAATTAATTCTCTTTGTTCTCTTCCTAAATTCCATAAACCAATACGGGTGAGGTCCATTTTAAAAATCTTTCCATGTTAATCTCCACCATTGTTAACTCAACCCATTTACACAAAAACAACAAATCATCAGTAAATTTAACAATCACGAACCATATAAATTTATACTGAAGATAAGGAAATCCATTGGATCCATAGTATTTCATCCACTGATAATACCTCAAATGTACTTAACATTTTAAGCTTAGGCCCTAATTTGTCAATGCCCAACTCTTCACTAAAAATTATACCTGAACTTCTAATGGGCTTAAAATATATTCACGATGACTCCCCTTTTCACCATTCCAACAATAGTAAGGAGTTGTCATGTATTTCCATTGACAATATTATTTCAAATTACCTCCAACACCCTCCATCTTTTTCTCCCCTATTTTTTAAACACCTTTCCTTCACCCAATTCATCCTTAGGCCCCATGATGACATTATTCTCACCAAGGATGACAAAGATAACAATACTGTAATTATGGACAGTTCTGACTACTAAGAAAAAATGACACTACTTCCATCTGACCAATCCACATACATCCCTAAACATAACTTCTTCACTTAAAACCATATTTAACAAACATCTTTGAGATCTCTTAAACTAAAAAAAAAAAATCAACTATCCTACTTACAGAAACCTCATTTCATACAATTCTGTTGCTCTCTGTTTTTATGGCCTTCCCAAAATTCACTAACCTAATACCCCCACTCCCTCCCTCCATCCTATTACTTCAAATATTAGTTTCCCCTCAGTTAAACTTGGTTCCTAAATTCCTACTCCCCTCTTTACAAGTGCTTAGTCATAACAATCCATATGATATTCACAACTTCTTTCACCTTCCCGATTAATTAACAAGGCCTTCACCATTCCAGAACACTACATTCTCACTTCTTTTAACTTTGAAAGTTTATTTAATAATATCCCAACAGATAAAGAAGCCCTCCTTTTAGTAAAAACTAACTGGTCAACCATTGAACCTTATACCTCTCTCCTTACCTCAAACCTCTCCAACTTTGTTGTGAATCCAGCTACCTTACCTTTCATGGTAAATTTTTAAACAAATTTCAGATCTAGCCATGGGCAATCCTCTGGCCCCTAACCTTTCCAACATTGTTCTCAATGATCTTCTCAACTCCATAATTCTCCATTTCCTTAATTACATCATGTTCATCAAAATATATGTTGACGACCTCCCCTTAATCCTAAATCCTGTTATAATTACTGATATCCTTCCACTGTATCTGAAACCAACAATTCTCTACCATTTCTTGACCTCCTTAACATCAGGAATACCAACATCATATCCACAGCCTGGTACACAAAACCAACGAACTCAGGTAGACTTTTAAACTATCACTCCCAACATCCTTACCATCAACATATCAAACTCAATGTTTCTAAAAATCTTATTTATTGCTGTTTTTCTCTCTCTGATTCCCATTTCCATGATACCAACTATCTTGTATTAAACAGATCTTTTAAACAATAACTTCCCACCCAAAATCATTGACAAACTTATTTAAAATTATAAAAATCGTACCCTCTCTTCACCGAATTCTCCATAATCTCTTACCATCCCCTTATACAGATCACTACCTTACATTCCCTTTCTTTCCGATAATATCCATAAATACTTATGTTCTTCTATCCCCAACATCCGCCATGTCTTCATATCCTATAACAAACTTTCTTGTATCTACTCTCATCTTAAAGATCACATTCCTTTACAATAATGTTCTCATGTTCTAAACTGTATCCCTTGTTGTACTTGTTGCAACTCATCTTGGCGAAACTAAAAACCTACTTAAAGACAGCATAACCCAACACAAATATTCTGTCTCTTCCTGTAACTTAACTGCTTCCAAACTGTCTGAACATTTCTTATCATTAAACCGCTCATTTCATTTCGACAATACTTCCATTCTAGTCACTGTCCTTAACATGATAAACAACTCCTATCCGAAAGCATTTATATACAATTAGTCTTCTGTTAACCTTAAAACTAACTAACACAACCTATACCTAGTCTATTCCCAAATAGTCAATATATTAAAACACCCATATTATCATCTTCAACAATTCCTTACTATATTTCTGACCGACCCTCCACCTTTTCTACTTTCATTTCACTTTTTATTATTTTCTACAGTCACCTTTCGCATAGGTCATTTCCATTTTCTCACCTTCATTATCATTATTTAGCACAACTATATATTTGTAATTTTGCTCTTTTAATTTTTTATTTTATTTTATCTTAGCGGTCTTATATAGTTAGTCATACTTGGTGATTGCTGTTTCCATTTGATTTAACATATTTTTGTCTGTCTCTAACAGTGAAGTTAAGATCCAATCACTCTAGACAGAAAATCTGTCTAAGTCTACCTTACGTTCCTAATGTTTCTTTCTTTGTTTCTCATTCTCCATAACTCTTCTCCCTTGTTCCTTCTTATTCATTGTTTCCAGACACTCTATATATATTTTAGGTTATCTTTTTTTACTCATCTATATTACTATGCATCTTTTATTCATTGTAACATTTTTTTTTCTTCCGCACCTTTCATTATGTTTATTTCTTGATCACGCTTCTGTTTTTTTATCATTTATTTTGTATAATTCTTACCTTTATAATATTATATTTCATCTTCTATGGTTATCAATCAATTATTATCTACTTAATTTATTGTTGTATATATTTCCAAGTTTGTTTTTTTATTATTTTTATGTTTCTCTGAGTTATGAAGATCTGAAATTCAGGTCAAAACATTGGTACAAATAAATAAGTTTTTGTTCATTTGTATACTTTTTTTCTTACTGCACCCCCAACCATCTTCTCATATTAATCTAAGGTCAACTGTAAACACCTCATTATGAATTCATTTTTATCACTTTACAATTATTAATCACTTTATTATAATTAACATTAAGGGTTTATTAACATAAAATATTTAACATTTGCTCATGCAGTTTAAGGGATATACAGTTATTTTTAAGTTGTACTGAACAGAATTCTGAAAAGAATTTTCAGAGTATGTATAGCAGCACAGTCAAAGGGAAATTTTTATATTGAGCAATACATGAGTACATATATTCTTCTCTGGTGTGTTCCCCTTAAATGGGCAGGTTAGGGACTAAAATGAAGAATTAGGTGGTCTTTTGAATCTCCACCAGGCTTCCATAGAGCTTTCTCTACAGCTCAATTGGAGTGGGCCAGACCCCACTCCTTGCTCAGAAAAGAACCTGCACATTTGGAGTATGTGCATTCCATGCCATTCTCCTGTTCATCTCTTCCACATTGAGGACTGGGTTGTGACATCAATGGCCCCTAAACCACTGTTACCTAATGATGCCTTTATTCATATTTACTTCTTCAAGGCTGAGAGAACAGTCGAACTGGCCCCTCACAGGCCAGCTGGTCTGCTCTCTCACTTCCTTTAAGACCACAGTGTCCAGGAATCCATAGCTATTTACTATTTTTGTGTCTTTCTATCTCATCCCACAACTATGAGATATTATTTTCAGTATGTATGACTCCTCAATCCAGCTTGGCATGTACTACTTTTGCGTGCACCATAATGGTGTACTTTTCTTTGCTGCTTGAAATAGGGCTGAAGCAAAGTGCTGGGCACATATATTTACCTTAAATCGTCATTACATTAATATATGACATGTACCTGTTTGTGAGGTATAATAGGTGTCCTATTTATAATTCTTTAAGTTCCATCTAAATAGGGGACTGCTTCAGGTGCTAGATAATACAAGTATATTTCCTTTGGTTACTTCCTCTAAATTGGTTTGTCAGCAATCACTGAGCAGCAACAACAACATTTTTTGAGGTAAATGCTAAAGATACTGTTTAACTATATTTTATTCCAAGTACTATGTTTTAAAAAAATAATAATTTCTCTTTGTTTTTAAAGTAAGATTTAGTGATTTAGACCTTTTAAAATTAAATAAAAAAAATAACAAATCTGGCTACAAAATTTTATTAATTCAATATTAGTACAAACTTAAATGTTTAAAATTATTATCAGAAAATGTTCAGAATATTTGACTATAGGTGAAAGCACTAGTTATTTATATAAGAGATGTAATTTCTTGTACAAACAAAAATAAAAATAAGAAGGAGATGGTGAGGGATGCGGTCAAAAAGGAACAAAAAATAAACAATTTTTGACAAACAAAAAGTTTACAATTATTTATTTGCTAACGTTTCGCCATGCTTCGTAGAGCTTCATCAGGGCTGTGGAGTGGAAAAATATCAAACGAGTCAACTCGCTACAAAGAGGGGTGAAACGTGGGCAAATAACTAGTTATCTATTGTTGTTCTTTTTTGACCTACTCCTGCATATTTTGAAAAATACGGTCAATCATTTTTATATATAAAAATAAAAATAATTTAAAATTTAATAAATATAATCTAAACTAAAATTTAAACATTAAAATACATGAAATAAAATTTTAATAAAATACTTGATATTTGAGTCTCAATTGAAGTTCTCTGTTGTTTCAGATGACTTTTAATAATTCTTCTTAATCATGTTCCAATTCCAGATTGCACTTTAACTTTAATAATTTTTTGTTTAACAATTTAACGATTTGATCATGATCATCTAAAAAAATACTTTACAGTCTGTTTATATTGTTAAAATTATTGCAATTGGTTTTAATAATTTTTATAATTATTTATATAATATTTGTGAAAAGATTTGAATTAAAATTAATTTTATCTAGAGATTTTACATATGTCTTGACATAGCGAATTCTAGGAAAGTACTACCCCTGATCTCTTGTTCAATGCCTGATACTGTTTTAATATCAAAATAAATGAAAGTAATTTTTAATTGAAACTTTCTGTCTTTCATTTTAAAAAATCATTATCAATTATTTTTTAAGCCTTAAAACTTAATCCACTTTGGATGCCTAAAAATGACACGTTTCACAAATTTTTACTGCCTAATATTTATGGAGCCATAATATAATTACTAGTGTATTAGGATCAGCATATTGTTTATTTAGACTCCATTGCTGCAGCCCTTTAACGAAAAATATTTTTATGTTCAAATATTTAAATTTACAATCCAAATACTAAAAACACTTATTTCACTTACAAATGATCTAATAAATGTTATTTATCCACAAAATGCATTATGTCAATTAAATCGACTAATAATCCTATATTTCAAAAGAATTATTTATATTAAATAAGAATTATTAATAGTAAATAAAAAGCATTGGTTATTATATATGCTTATATATATATATACTAGCATTGGTTAATATATATGCTGCAAGCAATACTGAAATCAGAGCTTTTATGGAAAGTTTCTCTTTCAGAGGTGTGCAGAAGTCTGCTCATCTCATTATAATCACAAAAGAATTATTAATAGAAAATAATTCATAATTAAAAACTTCCCAAATAAATTAAGATTTTAACATAAAAAATATGTACATTGTCTTATATCATTAAAATAACAAATGTTTTTTTTCACATTATTAATATTAATCAGCCTTTTAAATATTTTTTGTAATATTCAATACGTAATTGTTTAATTTCCAATGTCTCTGTTCTATTCTGTTCTTGAAGTGAACACTTTTTGTTTTTATTTTATAATATCCGTAAAATATCACAATACTATACACTACCTTTTTCTTATTACATTTCTGTTACTTTAATATCTGTGGATTTGGTTTAGATATTATTTGAGTGAAAAACATTGTTTTGCAGATAATAGTTGATGATTGCATGCAGTCTTTTGAAGTAATGATAAAAGATTTCTTTTAGATTTAGACAAGTTTGCTCATCTCAACCTGGTACCTGAAGTCTGGAACCACAGTCAGTATACAGAGCAATATTTTCACTGAACTGAAGTTTTCGAGCGCAACCAATTAATTAGTGAAGGACCACGGTCAATATGAAACACGCGCAAAATGCAAATGACTTTAAAAAAAAAGAAGAAAATAATAAAATCATGTCTTTTTTTTTTTTTATCATACAACTAATTTTTAAATACAAATTTGGTTCGTTTTCTTTAGTATGCTTATTGCTTGAATAAAATCTTGGGATTACCAAGAATGATGTTATTGGAAATTAATAAATTTTCTTTTTAAATGTATACATGTATAGTTTTTATCTGAGATGCTTTTCCACTAGAAGTGGAAAAATCTCATTTGCTTTATGTAGGGTTGTTGTACTATTTATCTGTTTTTCAGTGAGTTCAACTCCTAGTTTTTATTGTAAATTTAATATAATAAGTGATTATCAATAATACTTGTAATTTAAATAGTGTTAGATAGTAAAATTCTACTTACTTAATTATTTATTGTAAATTTAATATAATAAGTGATTATCTGCAATCAAAATTATTTAAAGAACTATAACAATTATTTTTTAAACAATCTGATACTAATCCCCAGATGTCACAAAATGTTTTAAGATAACTGATTAATTTTTATCTGTTATTCTGGCTGAAAATCAAACTAATAAATACTTGTTTATTTATTATTAAAATTGCACCTTTAGCCTTAGCCTTGCGTCAGTTTTATCATTATATAAACAAAAATAATTAAGATTAAGGGCTGCCAACTTATGGTGAAGAAAATTGCAATTGTATTGGGCTGCCAGGAGAAAAATGGACGATTGTTCCACCTAATCTGCAGTAAGAAAAAAAATTAAGGTTAATTAAAATAAACTCTTCAACCCTTTTTTCGTGAAATTCAAAGGATATGCAGTCGGTTTTTGTTTTGTTGTCTTAAACAATCCAGAATTAAGAGTGAGGATTGTCAGAGCATGTACATCAGTGGTCAAACCAAAATTTTATGTTTAACAACAACATGAGTATATCTATGTTTATTTACATTAATATATGATTAAAAGTTTGTTCTGATGGTAATTTAATCACCTTCAACTTGATAATCTGTTGGGAAAGAATGGGGGTTGAATATAATTATCAAAATAAGAAATTTAGTCTTTTATTACACTATGGACAGACTTTATTTACAGCTTAGATCTTTAAATCAATATCAAATATTGTATGTCATGTTAACTCGTACTTTCAATTTATAAAAAAAAGTACAGAAAACTTCTTTTTTTTTTTCTTTAAATTTTTAATATGAGGTGAATTAAGTAATGAGTATTATATCAAAAGTCAACACCATTTTCTAATTTTAGCCACTTTTTCAATTTGGCTTGATTTAACTAATTTTCTAACTTCCCATTTTAAATAAATGTTCCAAAGGTAAGATAAGACCGTCATTAATCTGGGCAGCAAAAATTCGGTGTCACTCAACATATTTACCCAAACAACTGAGAATAAAATATTTAACCTCAGTACCCATCCTTCAATATCATCTACACATCCTTCAATACCATGGCAGTGGAAATTTGTGTCTTGCTGCTCCTTTCGTTTTATCATCTCATTCCTATCCGGGGTCATCCAAGGTTCAGTGGGATTTTAAATAAAGTAATTTTGATGTAAGAATTCAGACAATATTAATTAATAATAGAGAACACAACTTCATTATGAATTCTAAGAAAATAGAGCCAACTATTGCTTAAATTAATTACAATTTAGCCAGTATCATCTGATCTAGATAAGTTTATGTTTTATGGAGGTTGCCAACAATAAAAAATAGGCTGACTAGAAAGAAACAAGTTTAAAAGTGAGTAAGAATTAAATTTTCAGCACTATTCCTCTGAGCAATACAATCCTCTTAAGTCCAAATGCTATGAACAGCCATTATGCTATAAACAGCTGTTGGCCCACTTTTAGATAAAATTGGGCGAAATCTGTTGTGTGAACCTTGGGTCATCGAATGATGTTGATCGATGACTTAAAGAAATAATATATGAGATTATGAGTTTAGACATGTCTAAATGAAATGAAGCAGTGTGTTATGTGGCCAAAAGATTAATGGATGCAACAAGAATTGTTTTAAAACTAGCTAGCACATGTTTAATCAGATGTAATCAACATTTCTCCCAATGCAATGACTAGCAAGTAATAACAAATTCAAAAAACTTAAAATAAATAAAATCCACGAATGAAACAGATAATCAGATAATGATAATCTTAAAAACAATCTCTATGAGAGAAAAAGAAAAAGCAGGTGAAGGTGCAGGAATAAATTTGTTTTATAAATATGCTAATAAATGAATTTGTATAAAAACACTGAAAGCTAATTTATTGTGTGGCACTTTAATTACAATAAATGTTAAATAATATAGTACATTTAACAATATTAGTCATTAGCAAAGGAATATAACCATTCGTATTCCAGTCTTTTTTATTATCGTTTTGTAATCATAATGTCAACCAGTTATCAGATACTTTGATCGTCTACACATAACTAAAGTTCTATTTAAAATAATCATATAGCACATTATCACAACCTTATAATTTATACAAGTAATGAATCGAATCATATACAATTTGTCAATAATAAATACCAAAATAGGAAATTCCTGGTAGACATAATGATTAATTAAATAACAGGTAAATGATTCAAAATTGGAAATACATCAATAAAAATTTTATATAGAACATTCATATAACAATTTATTATAATTCTGACTTATATACACGGAATTAAAACTTCTCATAGCTAGTACAAAATTTCACATATTAAATTTATTTCACAGTTGCCTATATTATTAAATATATCTAACAGGTTAGGCAACATTTGAAAATAAATTAACTTATTATATAACTAATCTAAAAACCTGTACAAGAATTTACAAATATCAATTTGAAGCAATTTTTCTTACACTATAAATATGAATCCTGTTATAATAATACATTTGTATACATATTTATAAAAATAATATAGCACAAATGTAAAATATTAAGCAAAATCTGAATTTTTTTAAAAAGCCCTTTAAGAGCATATTATGAGTTTCTAAATATAACTTATATGAGGTCTACTAACTTTAAAAATGACATGAATATAAAATTCTTCCGATACATCAATAAAAGTTTTAATAAGATTTTTAAATATACATTAATATATGATTTACCATATGAAACTTTCAATAAACATACATAAAACTTAAAATTTATGGAAGCTTGTGTATATTAACTAAATAATGATAATAATCACATTAATATTATTATTTATTTTTGATCACTTAATAATATACAACTGTATTTAACAATGTGAAATGCATCATAATAAATCATTCAATCAAAAATTACGTTCTAACTTTTATATATATTTTTTAAAAGTTTGAAAAAAAAATTTCACAAGACAAAATATAAAGTAAAAAGAAATTTCTCTTATTCGTAAAAAATAATCACAGCCACTAGAATTATTCATTTTTTAATAACAAAATTAGTTTTAATAAGAAAAAGAAAATTTATATAAAAATAAGATAATTGCACATGAACAGACAAGACAAAAACAAAACAAATATTATTAAATGAAAACTACAGTATATAAACCTTCGAGAAAGAAATCAAGATAATCAATTTAGGATGATGAAGTAATAATCATTTTATATAATTAGTTATTATAACGGGCTTGTTTGGGTCTTGAAAGAGAAAATAAAAAGGAAAAGAGATACAATGAAAAAATGTTTGGCCGGCAGTATTGTATTAATATAGAAACAATTATCACCCAAACCATTAAAAACAGACATAAAAAAACTATATGAGTTCAGAAATATTTGTAATTATTTTACACAACTCAATATTTCCAGTCTTAAGGTTGAATTTGCCAGAAAAATACATAACATATTTGTTTTCTGTATAAAATAAAGATGTATATGATTTATTCAGATATTGAATCTTGGTTTTTAAAAAGACATTAGAATATAATGGATTAATAAAATAAATTTAAAAACAATATTACAATTACATGCTCTAACTAAGGATAATTAAATTAATACTTAAAAATATCTAAGCATCATTTAAATAATTAGCTTCTCAACTCTAAGGTTCATATACTCAAGTTTCATATCACACTTTTTTCAGAGGCAATCTAATTTAGTACTTTATGAACTAAAATAAATATTTTAAAAAATAGTGTGTTTGGTATATTCATTTAAAATGACTAAAAGGGACATACAAATTAATAAAAAAAAATATTGTTACAAGATGTTAAGAAGGTAGACTGTTGCATTGGATCTTGACCACTCGTAACCCGAAACACAAACCCTCCTCTAAACAGTGTCTGTTAACACAATCAGACTGATTTAAACTCACAAATATGTGATTAAGAAAGATCTGAAGCAAATTACACAAAACATAATTTAAAGAAATAAAATAATTAAAAATTTAAGAATCATTTAATTTTAGTAAACAACCTATGAATTAATTATTAAAATAATAAGCACAACAATTCACTTTTAAATTTGGAACCAGATCAAAAAATAAAAATATATATCTTTATTAAATTACTACAACTGATCAAGGAAAAAGATAAATTATAAATAATATTTCAAAAAACTTGTCTCCTTTTATAAGGGTTATGGAATAAAGCTTGCTTCTTTTAACCTGATATTGAAAACAAAGTTATATATATATATATATATATATATATATATCAGTTGTAATCCACAATTATAATTAGCAACAAAAGAAATGATTAACATAAAATAACATTTTATTATAAGCTTAAAACCTGCAACTTTATGATCAAATTGAGGAGATGAAAAGATTAATTAATTTTGACAAGCAACTGCATGAACAATTTTTTGCATTTGAATTGGTTTTTTTTATAAAATGTTAAAAATAAAATAAACTTTTTAAAATAGTATATAGAAAAATAAGTAAACAAAACCACACAGTTCAACCATATTGTGAAAATAACAGAAAAATGGGGCAATGGCGTGAATTAACCAGTAGGTAACCTTAATTTTATTATTGTTACAAGTCAAAAAACAAGATTTCATGGTATGTACGCTTCAGTGTATCCATATTTATGGTAATTTTTAAACTCTAAGATTTTTGAGAGTATAATCCTGAACCTGAGCGTAAAAGTAAGGAAAGAACTAAAAAGCTCTAATTGATTAGGGACTGTTCTTAAGAAAGTTTGTGACGGTCAAGAAGCAATGTTTCGAGTAAAGAAAGAAATGAATTCATCTCCCTTTGTTCAAAATCAGGCTTTGATGGGAAGACTATCTAATGTAAATTTAGGATTTGAAACTGTTTGGTAGAGGAAGGTATGTAAGAAATGTCGACCTCTGGATTAGTTTTGCCTTAACTAATATAAACTAAGGTCATTTGAAGACATAAAATTGTAAAGAACAGTTAAAAACATTATTCCATCAAAGATATTGAGTATAAATAGAAAAAACAAAGCTAAATTTTGACAATTAGTTAATAGATAGAGTAGTCTGTTTTATTAACTGGTGTGACCTCTACCTGACAACCAAAATCAAAGAAATGAATATAGGAAACCTTATATGGATTAGGAAAACTTCAGAGTCCAGCAGAGCAGCAAATGAATGTTTAAAGCAGTTAACAGAGGTTTGTTTAGCAGGCAAGAAGTGGAAAATATAAAAGAGGCATTATCTTCCTATCTTAACATGGCTTCACATTCGGTTCTCTAAAATACATTATTGTATTCATGATTCTGTTATCCAACAATATCCCTTATCCCTTTGTTTAGATGCCATATTAGTATCACCAATTGAGAGAGTTTACTCAAGAACAATAAAGAATAGTTGACTACTATTTGAATCATCAAAGTAAAAAAAATATTTTAGAAGAGAATGTTGATGCTTATTTGAAATCAACTTTTTCCATTAATTATATTTTTGATTTCCTTGATCCGATAAAAAAGTGGAAATAGTACCAAAAATGGAAATCATTTATTTGATTATTTAATCTGTGGTTCTGGGTATACAATATTTTGTATTTAATATTCTTTTTTTCAAGGAAAGAAACCCTTAATAATTATTAAATCCTTTATTTCAATTTTGTGGGTTATGTTTTGAACAAATTTAAACCATTTACCAATGATAATCTGAGTGGCCAAAATCCAATCATAACACAACTACACAAACTAAATTGTTATTTGGAAACTCAGAGGTAAGTGCCATGGGGAGGAAATTCCTTTAATATGATGATAAATAATTTTTATTGTCTTCATTGCAACCATTCTTTCAATAAAAAGAGAAAAAAATAACAAACGTAACAGGAAACTAAATGTATAATAACCGAAAGAATTATCAGATACAAATAAATAAAATAAACTGTGTTCGATTATTTGATCGTTTAGAAATATATCAGTCTTACAATTAGGTTCTTCTGACAGGCCTTAAAAAAATAAATTAAAAAATTCAAATTCGATTTCCCAAACACCCTGATAAAAATAAAGAAAATTGTAATGAAAGTTTGGTTTTGTAAGTCGAAACAGAATTACAAGATAACTTCTTTCAAAATTAGATAATGTAAAATTGAATTAAGTACAACTTTTAAAAACAAACTTGAGGGAAATGCTATTTATAGATAGTTACAAAGTTCTATAATTGGATATTAATAAATTAATAGTAACAATCTACAATTAGTAATGAAAGCCAATAATCATACTCTTGATAAAATCACAAGCTAATTTATTGTATGTGATGCATTAAAGACATGAACATATTTCAAATAATTTTTTGAAATATATAGTAATTACATGAATTATACAAAATTTGACTAATGCTGGTCCCTCCTATCCAGAAATATTTCTCGATCGCAGGAATGTGTATAATAAATTATTAAAGTTATACCTAATAAAAATACTATAAAAATAAAAACCTAAAAAAAAAAAAAATAATAAAAATGTGGAAATCAAGGTAATTTCCACAATATTGAAAGCACAGAGCTTACTCAACTAATTTACTTATTTAAAAATAACTTAATACTACACTCTTTTAAAGGCAATACATTTACAAGTAGTTAATATATTTATATATCCATACAAAATAAATTATCTTTGCATTTTGGCAGTTTGAACCACAGAGGATTATTTCCTTATTGCATACAATTCTAAAGCTTCCATTTCTTTTCATACTTATACTGACTAGGTAGTAGCCACACCTTTCTTAGGTAACGAGACCAAATGGCAACACTTAGGGAGAGGATAAAAACCCATTTGCCACTTTGCAACTTGTATTTTATATGTTGTTTATTATTTGTACTAAAACAGTTTTATTCAAGCTATTTTGGAAAAAAATTAGGTTAGAAAAAAAAACAAAAAATACAAACGAAACTAGTTTAGAAAACTTAGAAAATTTAGAAAACATTTATACCAATGATATTCCGAGATCAAAACCTTCTTCTTTTTTTTTTTTTGTTGTTCAATTCAGGATGTGAGAGTAATGAGTATCATATTAATCAAAGAAAAAAAAAATCAATAAAATATTTTTGTTCTGGGAGAAATGTGTATTGAGATTAGCAACTAAGAATTTTGTAGTAAGTTCTAGTGTACGTTAAAAGTGAACACCTGAGAGCTTATCTTCAAGTTAAGACTAAATTTTGAAATTATGTGGCAAATTAAAAATAAAAAATCATTAATTTATTTTTTGAGTTAGAAAACATTATCTATAAGCAGAAAATAACAAAAGTAAAATTAAAAGCTCATATTTAAAAATGCTGCTGTTATACTGTCAAGTCACAGTTTAAACTAAGGGTCAAGAATTTCACTAAACGGTTAAATTTAAAACTAATTAATAAATTTGAAATAGTAACAGGTTAAGTTCAACTTATTTCTTATTTTGCCTAAAATTATATATTTATAAAAAAAAAAAAATATTGGATCATAAAACCTCCAGAACGATCAATCACTATAGAAAGGTTCAACAACAAGTTACTCAGTTTTACAACTCGAAATAACAACTAAAAAGAAATTTAAAAATGATATATCTTTTTATCAAATTGATACTGAGATTCTGTTAAAACAGATAACGAATCATGGTTAGATTCTTAAAAATTTGCATCAAGAAAAATGGGGCCAATTTTGCAATTCACAAAAGAACCTAATAAATAGTATAATGAACCAATGGTATTATATAGTGGAATGAGAAATGATTCAGCTATTAGAAAAATATTAATAGAATGGTAAAGAAATGTTTTGAGAGTTTAAGGAAAAACTTTTAAAATATATCAATATAAAATAGATAAACAGAAATTATTAATAAAATTAGGTGGAGATAAAAACAACTGTTCCACAGGTAGGTCATCGAAAATTTCTAGGACACCAGATACTTGTCCGAAAAGTGGGCTGCTAAGGGAATTCTTTCGGTTTTAGAAGGCCTGCCTGACTACCTGTGTCTATCGAAGAAACAGACTCCTCTAGAGAATCCAAATCCAAGGCAGACTCTATCATGGTCGTGTCTTGGAGCAGCCTCAGGCGACTGGCTGATAGGTTGGCCACGGCATTAGTCACTTCATCTAGGTCCAGTTCTGTGTCCCGCAAATCACTGGGCCTGTTCTTGATGAAGTCCGTTGGAGTCAATAAAATCTCCTGTGGAGATTCTACAGAAGGCCTAACACAACTGGGCTCTGTAACAATTTATATTAATATTTACACTACAAAATGTTTAATAATGTCAAATTACTTAAATTTAGTAAATATGTTATTAACATATGGATTATATTATGGATAGTATTATTTAATCAATTATTATTTCAGTTTTCATCTTAGGCAAAGACTCCAATCCAATACAACCAATATATTAATTTATTAAAAAGAAAAACATTGCCCATGCCAAAATTATAAATTTTTAACATTGAAATTAAGAAGTATGCACAGAATCATTTTAATCCAAATGATGATTATTTCAACTTAAATATAAAAAAAACTATCAATCTAACGAACATAGCTACGGAACTTTTCTTTAATAACCCAAATTAAAAAAAATCTGTATAATTTTACAATATTTGTCACTGATATCAACATTTTTTACTTCAAATTCATTTAAGTTTATCAATATTTGCAGATAGATTGCTTGAATAAGCTTATAACAGTGGCCTATAAAAAATTCTTTATCATCCACAGAGGCATCTATCATATAAATAATAATAAGTGGGACATTCTTTTGTAATTTTAAGCAGGGGTCATTCAAATTCTCACTGACCAGTTTTAGTGATTATCCTTCAGAGTTATTTGTGATCATCACAGAAATTAAAAAAAATTACCACAATTTAGACCCAAATGGAATATCCATCAAAATTAGAGGCATTTATAATATATACTCTCTTGCTGTGATTCCTATTTTGATTTTTTGTCTTCAATGGGACAAGACATTCAACATCAATCTCGCATAATCAGTTATTCTTGTTCTATTTAATAGTTTAGGAGTGTCAAAGCTCTGCACTAGCAATGCTGGTATATCAACCTACAGCCGAAGCTTTTACATGATAGAACCGAGTTGGAATGGTATTTAATATATTATAAACTAAAAGATCATCGTGTAGAATTTAGAAGAAAAATAAATAAATCTTGAAAACTATTATAAATAAATGAGTAAAGTCCCTTTATGTTCTTCATCGCCTATCATTCATGTGATTGAATGCAATTTATAGTAATTGTTTCTCAAACCACTTTAATAATCATAAAAATAAGAAGGAAATCAATACAAGAAATTAGATAAACTTAAAAATTTTACTCTACTAAATTCACCTAAACTATTTAGGTAAATGAACTATTCAAATTGGTTAAAATAATAAAATGTAATCATCTGAAGATTCTTTTACTCATAAATCTACAAATTTAATAAACAAAAAAATTAGATAAAATTCAAATTAAATTTCATTAAACTTTTGAGGAAAAATAATGTTAAGAATATAGCAAAATCCTGGTGATAAACTTTTATTTCCAAAAAGTGCTAAAAATGCGGTTGAATTTTTAAATCAGAAATTTTTTCAAGCAATAGCCTATTTATATTTTTGACTTAGTGCATTTAGCGTAGTTAAACCCATTTTTTTAAAAAATACATGGATAAATGGTCGAATAAATAACAGTAGTATTTATTTTATTTGTGATAACAACAATCACTAGCAAAAAGGGACGCAGAGGTTAAATTAATTTGGTAAGGAATACAACGCTTAATCAATCTTACTAGTTGTTTTTGATATGTTGTGAGTCCATCTAGATTGATAATCTGGAGTGTTACTGGAATTCATTATACTAATTTAAAAAATTTTATATATAAATGATTGACCGTAACTGAATATGAAGGAGTGTGGTCAAATAGGAACAAAAATAGTAAACAACTATATATTTGCCAACATTTTGCCCCATTTTATAGGGCTTCATCAAGACTAAAAAAGACATAAAACAACTAAAAATATGCTGACAATGTAAGATAATAAAATACAATAAAGTAAACTAAGGTGGGGTTAAAAATTATGTAAATATAAGTGAAAAATTAACAAAATAAATAAAAATAAGATGTACAATAATAAGTAGATATAAAAAAGGAATAACATAGACTATTAGATTTAAGATGAACAAGAGACCTAATAACTTATAAGAATAGAAAAGTAGATATAAGAGAAAAAAACCAAATTGTATAAACTAAGAGATGGAAAAAATAAGGAAATAAGATGAGAATAAATAAAGGTCAAGAAGGAATAAATAAAAAATAAAAATATAATTATAATAATAAATAGAGAAAAAATCAGAACCACCCACCTGTTGTGTTTAATGACAGCGAACGAATGACAAAGGCAGATGTGGGATAGACATAGTGATAGGAGATTGCTTATTAATGTACATCTTATGTTTATTTCTTTTTGTTCATTTTTATGTAATTTTTCACTTACATTTACATAATTTCTAAACCCACCTTAGTTTACTTTATGGTATTTTATTATCTTACATTGTCAACATATTTTTAGTGGTTTAGTATTTTTTTTAGCCTTGAAAAGTGGGGCGAAACATCGGAAAATAAATAGTTAAGAGTTCCTTTTTGACCGCCCACCAGAATATCTCCTTCATAATTTAAAAATTAATTTAATGTTTTTATGAAATTTGTAAAGTAACTTTGGTAAAAACAACCAAAAATGCACTAAATAAGTTCAAATAGGGAGTAATTTACTCAAAATTATTTTATTTAACAAAACTAAAAACAGGACTAAATTTAATTTCTTATATATATATATTGAACTACAAATCAATGACTGGCTAATTTAGATTTTAAGTGTAACCCACATGGCAGAATGTTTTTTATTCCAATACAATACTAAAATAAAATTTTAAAAAGTTAATGAAACAAACAATCACAAAAATAAAACTATAACAAAGCAATTGAGTTGTACTATAAAGCACTGCATTTGCACAAACATTTTTTAGCCAAGTAATAAGTGCTGATAATAAATGATGCATAAGATTAAAATAATAGCTGAGATGAGGGCAGTCAAATTCGATGAATTTATCATCAAAATTAGTTTAACAAAGTCATTGATAACTGTAAATATGACCTTTAAGAATATAAACAAAGTAAACATTCCTAATGATTTCCAACATTTACAATAAATATTCAACTGATTCCCAACATTTCCAATAAATATTCAACTATCTGACTAATAGCAGACCTATTAGACTTCACATAGTGAGCTATGGGGTTCATATTCTTTCAAAACTAAAATTATTCAATACCACATTCATCCCATCAAAAAACCTGTTACTACATTTGTGGATATCTTATTAATTTTAAACATAATGGTTTCCAAACTATCTTGTATTGCAGTCTTAAAGATATAAAGTATGAAATTAGGAGATGACTCAAGAAATACATTTAAGACCTGTATTATACCCGATTTAAAGAGGTAGATGTGAAAATTTAATTAACAGTGGTAAGCTTTAACTAACATAAGTAGTGTTTGAAATAACTTTGATGAACAGCAAATTTAAAAAGTTATTAAGACAAATAATTAGTCCTGGGAAGTAAAACTTCTCGTGAACTAATTTATAATAAAAGAATTCAAGTTATTGAGGTTCAAATGAAATATTTAGATAGCTTCAAAATACCAATGTACTAACGTCAGTATATAAATATTTTAAGTAAGCAATGAATTAGCCATGGTTTAAGTTTGCTCCATAAGATCACAAAAGGAATGCAACAATTTAAAAAAAAAATGAAAACAAACAGTAATAGTCAAATCCCATTCATCAATACAAAATAATAATAATCATGCAGTGCAAATGATTTAAAAATATGAATACTACATTAAATTAGATAAATAATTCAAATTAAAAAAAGTTCATGCTTCAATAAAATAAAAAATACAAATATAATAAATAACAACAAACTTTTTGAAATATCAAAAAATATTACAAACGAGTTAGTGGATTTTAAATGAGCTATTTAAAGAATATAAGATAGATACCAAACTTACCAAACTGCTAAATTTGGCCAGATAATCGCTCATAGAAATGAAAAAAAAGAAACAAACAAAAACTCCATAAGTTGACGATAATGGTAAAATATAAAAGTACAAAACAATTTTTAGGCTCTCTTTGTTGAAGCAAACTCTATTTTTTGAGGGAATAAAAAAAATTAAGATCTTTTCAGCAGTGGTATAAGCTTTTACCATAACGTTGAGGTTCTGTTTGAAACTGTCTCAGTGATGACATTTTAAATTTAGCTAAAACGAATAATTTTCAAAGAACTAAGAAATATTAAAAACAAACAAATAAATAAACAGAAAATATTACATGGTTAACAAATAATCATTCTAAAAATTGAAACAAATGAAGAATTGCTTCACCCTTATTTATAGAATATAACACAATATTCAGAAAGTTAATATATATAATTATAGAAACTAACAAAATTAAAAACACGAGTAAAATTTATAGAAAATATTATTATTTTCTGTAGAAATAAAAATTAATAAAACAAATAGTATAATAAAATAATTTAAATTAAATTAAAGAAAAAAACTTAAATCATTTTTATTCTTGTTTTGTCTCTCTTCCTTTGTTTTGGTCAGTTCATTGAATTGCCATGATAACATTCCCTACTTATATTAAGCAGAGATAAAAATAAATACCTTGTCATGATTAAAAATTATACTAATAGTCCAGAGTCCAGTTAAATTAGATACTTAACACATAATATTAAAAAACTATAACAGTCACTTTTTTAATATTGTTTAGGTCCTCTAAAACATTACATGCGTTCAAGTCCCACAGGTTTGGGATGGAGAGGGCCGGATGATTTAAAAATCATGTTTTTTTTTTGTTTTGTTTTTAGTACTGAATTTGATAAAAATGAATTCTGTGAAAAATTAAAGTATGTTAAATTTCCTACAAAAGTAGTAATATAATTTTTTTCCCAAATCATGTAGTTTTTAAGATATGCAGGATCCATTTTTATTATTATTCCAGGGAAATTAGACACCTAACCCTAATATTCAAATAATAAAACAGTTTTATTATGGTTATGGTATAGTAACACCAGTACATTAAGTACATATAAGTCCCCTGGCTATGGAGGGCTTTCCAGTTCATCACACTATGTTTAGCAGCATCCTTCTTTATCCTGTCTATCTGAGTTATGGCCTTCCACTTTGTCTTCTGATTCCTATGACTGAGGCAGTCACAAATAAGGAAAGGCCTCTGTTGGGTGGCTTCTTACCACACATCTCGCTCACTTTGACCTTTTTGCTTTCATACTAAGCACAATTGATATCTGCATTTAGGAGATTATTTTCTCATCCGTCTTTCTTCCCCAAATCTAAATACTTGTCGCACTTTGGCCCCACTATCACCCTGAGAAATTTGCATCATAAAAAGGCAAAACAAAAATTACTGTTAAATTGAAGTATATCCATATAAATAGACTTAAGCCACAATATCCCTTGAAAGGGAGGCAATTGAACTTGAACTTTGATGAATGAAGTGCCTACTCAGCTGTTTTCTTAAGATATGGCGTATTAAAAACCACAATCCAATGTTCTAAAAATTTTACATTATAATATTTCAAGCTCAGAGCATTGGTAACTATGTAAACAGGAAATAAAGTTAAATATTATAAAATATTAGTTTATACATAATTGTAGATCCAAATTATATCTGTTAAAACTTGAAGCTTTTTTATAATCACTGAATTGTTTTGGCAAAGTTCATAAAGAAAATATATAGTTAAAAAACCAGATGACTACAAAAAAAAAAGTTGAAAAATAGTTCTAAAACAAATCAAAATATAAATAAGGGTGGTTTAAATAAATAGAACAGATATAGATATAGCACTCCAAATCCAACAGTTTGTAAATCTACATAGAAATATTTCTGATACTATTGAAGGCTAAAAACATTAAAAAAAAAAAAAAAAAATAGGAATAGAACAATAAAATTAGGAGTAGAACAATTTTTCTCCACATTAACTAGCAATGGTTTGTAAACTATATAGGGAATGAGCATTTACAAAAGTATTCCTTGTAAATCATCAAGAAAAGTAACAAAAAATTAATAATTTGTTTACAAAAAGTTAAATTTGGAATGAAAAAACAAACAGGAAAAGAAATTAAATCACTAAAATATAAATAACATCATAAGAGTTGAAATGAATAAAAATCATAAAGTAAAAACTAAACCAGATCCAAGTACTCATCACTGTGACCTATTTCAAACAGAACATCGTACTACACTAATCATTCATCGCTGTTGTTGCGATGCCTCGTGTAGCGGTCATGCAAGGGCGGGCTGGGGCGCCTTGGGTAGCGTGGCAGCGTCCTAAGGGGAGGCACAGCCCCAGGTGGCCGCCCCCTCCTCAGCGGGAGGCTGGAGTAGCCAGGATAATAGTACATACCTTGAGCCGATGGCTGGCAGAGCACTGCTCCCGCCACTTGCTGAGGGCTGCTCTGGCACCTGATGTCACTAGGCAATGGCTGTTTAGGGTCTGGCTGGTTAGGAAGGCCATTGACCTGTGGAAAAAACAATATTAAGTTAAATGATAGGCAAATATTAGTTTAGACAGATTAAACCCAAAACATGTATTAATGATGTATGACATATATAAAAGCTTGGTCTTCATTATGTTAAACACACTTTTCTCATATTAAACAATAATTTTTTTGAGGAAAAGATGGTTCTATTATTTTGAGGATAAGGTTACTTCATAACCAATTCACATTAATGCAAACCATGCAACATCGATCCAAACATTGGTACTTATAAATATATATATATTTTTTTTTTTTACTATTTTTATACCTTTAACAACCGCCACCTGAACCATACCATCTTATCCTTAAATTCTATAGAATCATCTAATAATTTTCTGAAATAATTATTCTGATTAGTAGAATAAATATTTTGGTATATAAGACAGGAGAACAATTAGGTGAATTAAGAAAATGAGAAAAAGAGTGGGCAATCCCACATTTTTGTGAAAATTGAGTTTTAAGTGCCAAAGTGTTGTGAGTCATAGCATATGTAGGCTGAATTTTATTAATTTCGGAAACATTTAAGAGGTAAAGTCACTAAACAGATAGTCCAATGTAACTTTGACATCACGTTAGCAGTGTAAGAGCATACCACTGGATCTAATTTGGCAATACTAACTGCTAACAGAAATACAATGATTCACTTTCAAACTTAGTGTGTAAAGATCTATTAGACAAAAGTTTTTTCTCAAAATCACAACTGGTGAGGTTGATCCGATCAGTTTATAAACCCCTCTATTGTAACAAAACTCTCATTACAGATCATCAGAACTAAAAATAATGAGGAAGACCAGAACTTTGTTACTGAGATACACCCGTATATCATGATATGCATGTTTTGTCCTGACAAAGATATAGTATACCATCCTTTGCATATTAAGAATAAATACTCATCATAATTCCAAACTTAAAACATATAAAATGTACTTGGGTAACTGTCATTTTTTTAAGTGAAACTTCAGCCTGGGTCAGAAAAAACTGAAATGCTTCTCAACAAATAAAATAGTATAACATATTTATTAAATAAAATAGAATAAAAAAAATATTTTCCTCATCAAATTCCATTACCTAATTATAAATTATAAATAGTAAAATGCTCGGATCTTTAACACTCAAGAGTCTGTCACATATTTTTATAATTTCAATGCATTTTAAATGATCATGTTCTCCTTTAATACCCTACTCATGGAATACTCTTCAAGGATGTCACTGATATGCCCCTTAAATTTTAAATACTTCTTTTCTGTATGAAATTTTGATTATTGCTTGACTTCATAATGAGATTTTTTCTTCTTAAAAAATCATTTATTTGTTCTTAAGGGAGTTCAAAAAATTATAAAAATTTAAATAATAGAACTACATAAATGAATGAAAAGTCCTTTGAACATTGCTTTAATTTATTGACATCAGTGTTTACAAACAAAATATGGCAATCCCAAAAAGAAAAAAAAATCAAGAATTATGTTCTGATTTATATTGCTGGTTGTATAAAATGATTTAGTTCACTTCTTCAACTATTGAATCATAATGATAATGAAATTAAACTGTAAGGTAAGATGATATTAGCAACTTGATCTGCAGAGTAACATTATGTTATTTTATTTTCTAATATATATAAGATGTCCAATTATACATGTTCACTCCCTCCTAACTTCTGAACTTCTAAAATTTTTTAAATTTAAATTTTAGCTGGGTCATAACAATGACACGTGGTCTATCCTTTGAGGGTATAATTCATTTTCAAGGTATCTAACTCAGCAATTTTAAATGGAATGGAGTACTTTAGTTACAGTTTTAGATATAAAAATTTCAAGACAAATTCATATGGGGCACTTTTATGCCCTGAAGGCGTAAATCACAAAAAAACCACCAATAATTTTTTTAAAAGGTTTTGTGAGTAAACATTGCAGAAAAAAAAAATCAATTCAAAATTCAATTTTTCGATATTTTTATTGTAATTTACATTTATGTGATCAGCTCAAGAGACTAAAATAGTTGCCATGATAGTGATATCTCAATAATGATGACAAATTCTTAAACAAAATTGAATTCTGAAAGGATTCTGTTCTTAATGTATGCTTGATTTTAAACCCACACCTGCACTCAAATAATCAATTACCATAAGAAATTGTTTGTGGTTTTTGGGCACTCACATCTTCAGGAAACATCGGGTCAAAAAAGTGCCCAATTAGTCATCCAATTAATTGGATAGATATCAATTAGTCTTAAAATTTGATTCAATATCAGAATAAACAAAAAAATTACCCCATTCCCAAAGAAGCAGAAATAGCTAGCTAAAACAAATTTATATCAAGCTATGTTTTGATATGACGCACAATTACCACAGGGTGTAAATTGTTAAAACACTAGAAATAATTTTATATGGTTTTTGACAATTTCCGTGCAAACAATGTGGAAAATTAGGGCCATGGAGCAAATTTTCCTGGGACTCAGTGGCAAGTCCTTTCCCCCTCTAACTCCTTTTAGCAATAGTAAATTCACCACTGAAATTTAACTATTTACATGAAATTCAATCATTCATATTACAACAAAAACATAATGTAGAGATATTATTATATTATGTAATATAAAGGCCTGTACTCCGGGGCAGCAGCCCCTTCTTGTCATGTCTGCAAAAAATCATTTTATAATTCAATTTCCGATAAGAACCCGTAATCATAATTTTTGTTTCCTTGACCAGCTAAGGAGATATAAAATGGATACCATAATTATGAAGCTTCAATAAATAAATGTCTTAATTATGATGAGAAATTCTTATAAGAAATTGTATTCTGAAAAGATTCTGTACTTTAGAGCCGTTGAGCCAATTTGAACCGGGAGAGCTGCAGCAGTTGATCTAAACAACTCGTGAAGACTTTTGGAAGAATGGAAGGAGCCCAGTCTCAGTGACTTTTATGTATGCAATATGTTTACTGAACTTATGCATTTTTAAAAAATATTTATACTATAATAATGATCTTTATTCTATAATATAAAAAGAAAAAAAAGGGATTTTTATTGTATATGATGTACTATTAAAAAAAAAAAAAGGCTAAAAAAAAATGGATAAAAATAAGCACCTAGCAGGGGGAAGGAGGGAGATACATCAATTTATTAATAAATAAATGTATTCATGAAAATTTAGTTATAGTTTTATTTATAACTATTTTTTCCCAGTTTTGCATGAAGATATGCATTTAAATCATTTGCTCGAAATTATGAAATTTTGTGAGTAGTGTTTTTTTTTTTTCCAACAATCCCTGAATTTGAAATTTTTTTTTAGCAAGACATCAAAATATATAACAACCAACATTCTTGAACCAAAATTAATTTACAAGTTGAATTTGGAGTGTTACAGGTTTAGATTAAATATTCTGTCGAATTACCTAGAAAGTAGGGAAAACAAAACAAAAAAAACATATATATTTTTAAAATTTATTTATAAGTTAAAGTCTTGTTCTGAGTATTACCAGCATTCATTTCTTCTCTGTTTATTCAATAAAAACATGAAATAGAACTCTTTCTGGATTCTTTGGACTGGAATAAAAATGGAAAAAATACTGCAATTTTTTTTTTTAGAAGTAATTGGAATATTTGTAAATCTAAAATCACAAATGAGTGTTGAATTTACGATGCAAATACTATCAGAATTGAAAGCAACCAAAATCCCTTCAAAGCTATAAAGTACACCAAATTATAAATATCGCACATATATACTTGGTATATATTATTGTTAAACATGGTGTAGCTATAAAACAAACCTGATTGATAATTCTGCAGGCAAATGGTAAGGTTGTCAAAGTCAAACGGTATGCTAGGACCAAATTTTGCTCTCATTGATAAGGATGTTTAATCCAAGTTGGATCATATTTGAACCATGAGCATCATTCAATATGGACTTAACATGAGTGTTCCATCAGAAAAATGTTAAATTTCATGTCAAACTCAAAAAATCCACCAAAGAAACGTGAGAGTTATTGAAGGAAGGGAATAAATAAAATCACACATGCGAGTCCTTATGGTTTTAAAAAGGATGAAAAATTCAAAGAAAATGACAAACATGCATGGTCACATACAAATTTATAATGGCCTTAAGCCTTCTACAATCTTTTATGAAATGGTATATATTATTATCTTCAAGCGGATCGAGTTAAGAATCAATAAAAGATTTTGCAGCACTGAGTCAGATTTATTTATAGCCACACCACCTTCATAACTTATTTCATTCCGAATTAATAATGTACAATAACTATTTTTCATTACAAATATTTTTAAAATGTGCTAATGGTTTAAGTTAAAAGCAAAAGTACAATAAATGCACAAGCCAACTCATTGGTTTCTTAATGACAAGCAAAAGCTTGTTTTGTTGATATGAACACTTGGCAATGCAATAGGTTATTAAAATAGATGGGCTATTGAATGTCAAATAAATAGATCAGAATAATCTGACCAAAGAAGACTCAGACAACATGGAAAAATATCAAGAATTCAATCCCAAGTGTACAGCTGAAATGAGCTTTATCCATTTGAAAGTTTGGTTTCTAAAGAACAAAGTTAGGACTTCATGTGCATGTTTGAATGAGCCACAATAGAGATTGGAATTGAGTTTGATCAAGAACAAATTCATGGTGAACTACATCTTAGTAATTAGCTATATTGAGCAATCAATAAATCGCAATAACCAATATTGCCCTTTGCAAAATTATATTTTTGAGATAAAACGTAAAATGAACTCTCATGGTTAAAAATCAGCATACAAAGTTTATGTTATCATTTAAATGGAGGACCAGATCTGAAAAATGTATTTCTCAATGTTTTTAAATGAGAAAATGAGTAAAATGCTTTAGTACTCAAGATGCAAGCAGTTAGTAAAGCGTTGAGTGATTAGAAACAAACATTTCTATTAATATCAAATCTTAAGTCTTTTAATTAAAAATATTTCAAAAATACCTAAATAATAACAATTTTATGCCTCCATTTGGGTTTTAATAAAAGTAAAACATTCCTAAGCAACAAACATAAACAATCTTTAGAAATTATGCATAGTTTAAAACAATTTAAAAAAAAAAAAATACAAAAATAATTTCTTATCGTACCTGTGGTGATTGTGGAGGATGAGGAACAGCACCATAAGTCCTGTTATTTGATATAACAGTACTTTCTTTTGCAAGAGTTTCCCAAACTTCAGGAGGCACCATGCCCCGCCTATCTATAAGCAGTTAGGAAGGAAATCGATATTAATGTTCTATTCTATAAATCAGATAATCAATAAACATCAAAATTCAACAATATATCATTTTGAACACTATTTGAAATTCATCATCATTGTAAATATTATATGTTGTTACAAATTTTGTAAAAAAAAAAATTTATTTTTCCAAGGAAAAACCCTAACTGCTTTGTATTTCTTTATTTGATAATTGGTCACGTTTTGGACATTTGTCCATCATCTGGTCTAATCAATAATTATGTTAGAAAAATTAGATCTTACCAACCCTTTACATTCACTTCCACATTTACATAAAACATATTCCAACAATAACAAATAGTATAAAAAAATCATTTGAAAAATATGTAAAATTCAGATTATATAGTGAAAATAAAATGGGAAACATGAAAGATAAAATAGACATAGATAACAAAAGGATGTAATATAACAAATTAATTATAAAGACTTAAGAAGTTTTTAATTTATATGTGTTCTACTCTGACGCAACCCCTAACCATCTTCTCCTCATATATATTATCCAATGTCAACTATCTTCTCATCATTAAAAAGATAGTAAATTTTCAATTGGACATAAACAGAATAGGACATTATGTTGACATAATTAACAAAATATATATGTGACAATAATTAATGTGGCCACAACAGATAGGGGTGGAATTAGACTAAACCTATTCAAATAAAGAAAAGTGCAATTATAGGAAGTAGCAAGCAGATGGAAATTTACAAATAAGTATAATTTGAGAATTGAAACAATATTAAAAATTACATTTTGTTAAACATTATGGTGTAAAATTAATTTCACAATGAATGAATGACAATTTTTCAAAATCAAGAAAAATCCCTTAAAGAGATGATAAGGAACATAGGGTTATATAAGTAATCACACAAAAATATATTGATATTTGACTTTTCTCATTTCATATAATAATTGGTATATTGCGTGTTATAGTCACAAATTGTGTAAATGTGGGAAGTGAAGGCACAGGGTTGATAAGATCGAATTCTTTATAGTACATTATAGATTGGACCAATTGATAGACAAATGTCCAAAGCATCCCCAATGATAAAATAAAGAAGTGAAGAGTAACGAGGGTTTTTCATTTAAAAAAGAAAATAATACAAAATTTGAACACTCAGGCACAATTTAAATAATGAAAATAAAGATATATTTTTTTCTAGGAAATTTGAAACTAAAAAAAATAATATTAAATAGCCTAATAAATCAAAATCTCGTATTCATGAAAAAGAGAGTATTAACTGAATATGCTATTTTAATTTAGACAACAGCAAGAGTATTACTGGACTTGCCTAGAACTAAACTTTGATCTATTATTTTTAAACATTAATAATTCGTTAATGATATAGCATTCATTTTGTTGGATAATGTTCTGCCCTTTTTAAAGAAAAAATCTGGCAATATAGTTTTTAATTTTTTTATTGCATACATAAGTTTTATATTAATTTTTCTTTCCGGTCTCCAAAATAAAACTTTTATATTTAAATATGTTTGTGATGAATAGTTATTCGATGATTTGGGAAATATTGTAAATAGAATAAATATCATAGACCTAACGCACTTGTGGTTGATTGGGAATGTAGATTGATTATTATGAAGATTATTTATAAATTTTTCTTTATAGTCACATTTAGTCACTGGAGTTGGGAAAAATATTTTAATGACCCTTTCATTAAGCCAGTTAGTGGTTTAAATCAGCTTGTTTTTAATATTACTATGAAGAATCTTCAAATCTAACCTCAGAAAACCTGTTTTTGCATTAAACAGGAATGACCAAATTTCAACAAACTTAATTGTGACTCATAGAAGCAAACAGCTAAGTCTTCTATTAGATCTACAGCTGACAGCAATAACCATTTTTGTGGTATTTTAAATCAGCAAATTAACTTCCATATTGTATTTCATGACTCAGTATGACTAATTATACTGAAAATTTGTTATAATTATTTTCCTCTGAACAGACAATAAATTATGAATATTGGTAAGAGACATGTAAACACAGATTCCATATTAATAATAATGATGGAAACAAATGAAATATCTCATTTTTTAAAAAATAACTTTATGGTTAATTAATATTATTGATATCTTATCGATCATATTGGTTTAGAAAATGAAAGGATTATTTGACATATATTATCTAACAACATTTGAGAGATAATAACTTCTTCTTGAGGTAAACAATGTCTATACTTAGAGACACTATTTCAAATCATTTTGGATTTGACAACTACCAGGTATAATTACATGATGGGTAGATTTTTTGGGATAAAATAATAAAAATTAATGGAATTAATGCCATTTTAGTTTTTCATAGAAATATGCACCTTAGCTTCTTGCACTATCATATTTTAAAATATTTTTTGGGGGTACTTGGAAGATAATAAATAAATTTTTGAAATCATTTTCTGTCACCAGTTGTCTGGAAAACAAGTAATTTGTCATTAATTAGATTGGTGGGTAATGAAGAATTTTTCAGTTCTCAAACGTTAAAGGTTTTGCATCATAAATCATAAAATAGATGATCATTAATTGTAGAATTGGCTTTAATCTAAAATAAAAGGTGTTCTCTAATGACTAATTGATAACCAAAAAACTACTATTTTGAGATATAATTATAATTTTGAGTTAGAGTTATAATTTTGAGTTAGAGTTATAATTTTTGAGTTAAACCGCATACACATCTTCAGAAAAATTATATCCCTTAAAAAAAAAAGTTTAGACCGGTTTTCTAAACATAATTAATAATAAGTACAAGAATAATGAATATACAAATATAGAAGGGGAATCTAAAAGATATATTTAGCATATTAAAATTATTAGCTCTGAGAAGTTAATATATTTTTAATTTATCAATATATGAATGAATTTTATCACTTAATTCTTTTCTTCCTTTTTTTAATACATGCTTGTGTAACTTAATAAAATACATATACAGGTTAGGCTATACCCACTGCTGTTTTATTAAAAATTTTAAGCACAATGGATCTTGTACGGACAATTCACTAGTGGAAAAAAATAAAAATAAAAACTTAACCTAATAGAAATTTATCTTTTTATATTTTAACATAAATTAAGATATAACTGAATGACAAATTTAACTTTAATTAAAATTTTTAAAAGTATAATATAACTGATTTCAATATACTAAATTAAATAAATAAATAAATCTTGTTTTAAATGCTTGTAATCGAATTTGATTTTTATCTTAATATTAAATCTAATGATGTAAACACCTTAAATTTTTCCTCAATGAGTTGTTTGTGAAGAAATGGAGACAAAAAATCATGAGGTATCATGAGTTAACTATGTCACAACCTTGACAGCTCACCAGATTGAGAACAAATAAAACAAGCTTATGACTTTCACTAAGCTGCTTATGAATACATACCAATGAGGCTAGGAGGTGATGGACCACAGAGAATGTGGCAACAATTTGAACATATATTCCCTCTGCTGTATGGGTTGTAGCTTGCTTGTCCTCTTTTAGAAGAAAATGACCCTTTGATCTAAAAGAAAAAAAAAAAAATAAATTTTTGATCCAAAATTCTGATAATTAAGAAAATAAATATTTTAAAATAATTAAGGATACATCTTTCAAACAAGTATTATTGATTAGTGGGTTTTGTACCACCATTTAAACATTAATTATTACCAAAATAAATAAAAAATCAAAAATATTAAAAAGAATATCAATAGGCGTGCATAAAAACGTTAATTAAGTTGATGGACATCATTTCAAAATGGTTTTGTTCTTACATCTTCATTTGTTGTCTGGTTTGAAGTTGTTAAATACGTATGAAAGCCAGCAAGGCCCATCACACTCCAGACACTGAAGAAACAGACGAGTGCAACTATAACACTAGCAGGTGATTCTTTTACTGCCTCAAAATAAGGCCTGTCCTCTTTGGCCACTGAAAATTTTTTAAATACACTAAGCAATGACAATACCTAATAAAATCTACATAGGGCTATTATTAAACTTACATAATATTATATGTGTAACAGCTCCTGCTAGGATGAAAACACATAGAAACGCTAATGACACAATAAACATATAAAAATACCTATAGTTTCGTTTTCCCACACAATTTCCTACCCAAGGACAATGATGATCAAACCTTTCTGAAACATATTAAGTAAAAGTGTAAGAATTCATTATATGGAAATTTAGAATATAAAAACAAAAAAAATTCTGAAATTCAGAATAGAGTACTAACCAACACAGTTATCACATAAGCTACAATGAGATGCCCTTGGAGGTCTAAATATTTTGCAAGTAAAACAATACTTTAATTTAACAGTTTGTCCCCGAATTGTTATTTCTTTAGTCCTTGGAGGAGGCCTATAAGTTGGTGAATTTGTGCTGTTGGGGACCTCTGAAATAGAATAGAAATTTTAATTCTCTCGAACGCCACATTAACTTATATATAAAGTAAATATAACTTACCAATTTGTTTTTCTATATAGGCTGCTTCATCTGGTGTAGCTCTAGGAATTATTCCTGGATCACTAAAACTAGTCCTCAATAAAGATGACATAACAAAAACAAATAACACAGCACCGACCACTGGTATTGCAGGTGTTATTCTCATAGCTAGAAATGGGCAACTGTCATGGAAAAAAAAATACACAACAATTAATGAAATTCGTTATCACAGATTTATCAGAAAAACACTACTGAAAGTTTTCATTAAAATGGCAATATATAGATATTGGTCTCATAAATTTTATGAAGCACAAAATAACATGGTATCTACGTACTCAAATGCAAAAAATAAGCTACAGGTGCCCACTATTAGACCGACAGTAACAAAGAAAACACTAGTTTGAGGAGCCATCATAATCCTTCCATCACAGCAAAATTTATTCCTCCCGGGAAATAATTCCCACTTCCTCGTTACGTTTGTCATCTTCGCCTTTTCATGAGAAAGATTTGCCTCTTGAGGTAAATCTACACTAACTGGCAAGTAAACAGTGTCAGCTGAAACCATGAAGAGGTTTGACAATTGGCATTCTCATGCCACCATAACCTTGATGAAACCTGCCAGAAATTTAATCATTTCCAACGATTCATAGATCGATATTATCAATAACAATTCAAAGTTCAAAAGTAAGATATTGAGTCATCGTCCTTGCACTTGTTAAACAACTTCAATTGATCAAATTTCAATTCCTCCAGTCAGCTCAACTGCCTTGCACAATGGCAAACTCAGCCATTTTGAATACTGCCTTTCAACAAAGCAACAGGAATAATCCCTTCTGTAAATTTTTGACATGCCCATTTTAGATTACTCAGCTATGGATTATCTCCTATCCAAAGTTTATTGAACACTAACTAACTTTTTTAAAAAGAGTTAATAAAAGTATGCTACCGTTCTCCAATGCATTATATTTATTGTTCAACTGTTAACACATGTTAGGGAAGGTTTCATTGAGTTGGTTTTCAAATCAGGGTGTTTGCAATTCAATGGAGTTGACTGGTGATTCTGTTCCTGATAACACATTGGCAAAGAAAGATAAAGACGATGTCAATTACCGTCTCAAAGGTTTGCTTAGAAATATATTGTCATCAGTCAGCTACATTTTCATTGATCTGTTCTAATTTTGTCTATTATTCGAATTATTTTCAATATTTGTTTTAGCTGGCATATTTTTAACTTCTGTAACTGCTGTATCAGCATTAGTTGCATTTGGAATGACGCTTGCAGCTGCTAAGAAAAAGGACCCTGTAATGTTTGAAAAAGGATCTCGCATTACAAGGGATTTGCAAGAGACTGGTGTGGAGTTAGCTATGAGAGCTTTAAAATGGGGAACATTTTATGCTGTTTCTGGTTGCTCATTGGTTGCTTACGGAGTTTGGACACTTTCAGGGGCAACAAATGTTAGTAAATGTTGATATAATGTGTTAATAAATAGGGCACATTATGAATATATTTAACAATTCCTAATGCATGTTTGAATTTTCTACATTTGTTTGGTATTTTCAAGGAGTTATACTGTTCTTGATACTTGACACTTATTGTTTTATTATGGTATATTAGAAGTTAGTATTAGTTCTCTAATACTAATTGGTACTGTGAGTAGGTGTGTACACACCTTCACACAGTGACAAAACATTCTATGATTGTTATCAGTTATTATCTGGCACTATAATTGATTCATATTTATGTGAATTTCGGCTCAATGTCCACTGAAAAGATCTGTTGGTAATCTATCTATTTTGTAAGCAGAAGTTGATAGCTGTGGCCCAATTAATGCAGTAAGTAAGACTGGTGGTGTTTGTCAAAATACAGAACTGTGAAAGATTCCTAAGTGAGTTCATGCCCACCCAGCATGTTTGAGTAGTGTGTGGGAACTGTTACTGAAGGTATAGCTACTTCAAAAGTAGCTATACTTTATTTAAATGTGTCGTTCATTTTTTAATAGGTTGCCAGCATGTTTTATGGTTCTTAATGTCCAGAAACATTGTTAATGTTGAATATTAGGTACAAAATGAAGGAGGTTCCTATGTTACAACTTTCTAAGTATAAAATGTATTTATAGTTAGCATGAATAACGATAAAGGGGTAGATGGTGAAATAAGCAATTCATTTTTATTAGATGGTTAATTTGATTTTTATAACCTTTGTACTGTCTATCTTGTATTTATTTTCTTCCAATTATAAAATACCATAACTTCTTTCCCTGGACAGAAGTTTAACTTTACTACACCACCTACTTGAACATTGTCAACTTCTGTAATATTTTTTCTAGATTCCTTTATTCTTTATCCTGAACCAAGCATTGTGGTTTCACGCTACAGTTATAAATTTCCTCTCCGTTGAAATATATATATTTTTTCTGTTGTTTTGATTTTAGTTAAAAGTGATCCAAATTCAATTTCCAGTAGGTTAACTTTGAAATCAGTCTTAGTTTCAGACTGGCAATAATAGGTTGACTAACCTGTCGATCACTTATTCTTTATAATCCTTTCAGATTATATTTGATTAAATTCATAAAGTATTACTTCATGTTTATTTATATTTGATTTAATTACTGTATAAATTATTATTTTAGCTGGAAGAATTTCGCTATAAGATGGGCAGTATTTTACCTCAAATTAAAAAAAATAATCCCCCCATTGGAAGGACTGAGTTCTCTGGTATGAATGACCTTCTTAATTATGTTTCTGAAGAATATCAGAAGGATACTGCACAGCATAACTCTAGATAATGTTAAAGTGTCTTGTGTGATTTACTGTCTGATATGTATTTATTTTACTATCGTAAGTTTTGATAGTATTTAAAATCGATAAGACTGCCCCTGTACTTAGTGTAGATAGCAATTATGTTATAACTATTAAAATAGTTAGTAATAATTTTTTTGTGTGAAATATGTTGTAAATACAATGTTTTTTTGTAAAATGTTATGTATTCTGCATTGTTGGTTTTAACCTTAAATTGTTTCAAAATTGATTTTATTGCTGTACTTTAATATTTAAATTCAGTTACATTTTCTAATCATAAATTAATAGAAAATATAATTTCCTGAGATGAGATTCAAAAAACATTAAAATTTATTTTTAAAAAAAAATTAGTTACTATTTCATTCTTGTTTTAATGGTTTTTATAAATAGGTTTTCAGTATGGACTAAAGTTAATATTAGTCATAAATATATTTCTAGTCAATTATGTAGGCACAGAATTTTAAATTAGAAAAAAAAATGTATAATTTGAAAGTTAAAAAAATATATATTCTTACCTTTTGTGTTTCCAATTAGCATGGAGATAACAGTTTTGTAAGTTGTTAAAAAAGTTCAATGCTTGCCCACCTAGTGGAGATAAGATTGGTGCTCCTCCACAATAACCACTTAGGCAGATTGACCTTCCTGTAAAAAAAAGTCTGTAAATTTTAAATAATTATTTTTATCAATATTTTAAAAAATCTTGCTGTGAGGATATTAATTTATTTATTAACATGTATTTACCACCATGATTTGGGCTGAAACTAATCCTTGCTTATTTCATAACAGAAATTTCTTTATTATTCACGATGACAATATTTCCCTTTGCTACATTTTAATTTATAGTTATATGAGTAAAAAACTGACTGTTATGACAAAAACCATGAAAACCTGAAAACATTTATTTATTAACTTGTTTTTTGTCACTCTCCATTACATTCTATGACTTAATGTGAGTTTTCTTTTCAAAATCCACCCGAATCTTGTTTTGAATTGTATTTGGGTGAATTTTGGAAATAAATATCTTAAATTTTAGAAAAAAACATCTATTTTACAACTCTTATTTTCGGAAATTTGTTTTCAACCTAACAAAATATTCATCGTTAAATTAGTATTATTAATTATTAAGGATGTCTCGTGCTGTAAATTAATAAGAATAAGATAAGAGGAAAAAATTCTCTTTACATTTTTAAACAGTTTGGAAATCGGTCACCTCGGCCACTTTTCCGGTACCTTCCAGTTATCAATGTATAGTCTGGTTGAGTAATAATGGTTTACCGCCTTTTAGGAGGACCCAAAGTAAACAATTACCACTATTTATTTGTACATTGATATAACGAGTTATATCAAAATTGTTAAAATCGTTTGTGAAGAAACGTAAAATGGGACTTCCGTTAAGATACTTATCAGGAAGATGTTGCTGTAATATACCAGAGAATGACTTTACGTAGGTCATTCTCAATTGAGGTTTTTTTTAGAAGCTCGGAAAAACGTCCTTTTCATTTTTCCCCAACCTCTCAATCAGAATTTAATACTTTTAAAATCAAAGTAAATTTCGAGTTATTGAATAATTACAAGCGATTAAAAATAAATAGTAAATATATATATAGTGAAAAGTTTGATGGAATTACAACTATAAATCTATTCCGAAAAAAAAATCAAAAAATTGAAATGAAAAATAAAGATTGGGGTTTAACTTCAACATTATTTGTAAAAATATGTGAGAAGGTTCAATTATTTCTGAGAAGCTTAGACTTTTGAATATCGGAGAAAAAGTCCTGAACTTAATAGAGATAGTTTTAATGGTTGATGGATCAGATAATTTTACTACTATTTTGATACCGTTTTCAAACCCCCTTAGGGTCTTTCTTCCATACGAGATTTCTCTCAGTCATATTTTTTTTCTTTAAGATCTAATGTTCACCACACGACCGAAGGGACATACCACCATACAGAGGGTGGTTCCCCTCCTTTGATCAAGAGTGAATATCCTTGGAACTTGCTTTTCTTTCCATCAGGATTTAAGGTAAATACTCTTTAATTGATCTCTATACGGTCAGTCAGAATGACAGTCGTCATTCAAAAGCAAGACTGATGAGTGTGCTATACTATTACTGACGCTTGCTGTAAATGAGACGCCGAACAATAAGAATCTTGATCAAAGTCTCTTTCGATCCGTATGGAATTTTTTTTTTATGACCACCTTCCTGGTCATTTCTGACTTACAGGGGGTATGGTATGGTTATCATCACCATGGTATGGTACCACCCTATTCTAACCATGGCGGGGGGTCAAAGTTTTTCATTTCCGGATCGCCAGAAATAAAATAGGCACTCTAGTCGAATTCGAAGCGGCGCTAAAATCACAAACCAGTTGTAGTTCGCGCTTCTAACTCGCTCGACCACAAACGGTCCTGTTTCGCAATGAACTGAAAGAATAAAGTGAATTCTTTATTTCTATAGGCATTGGCCTGCAAGAATAAAGTGAAACGCCCAATGTGAACGTATCACTCGTAGGCTCTCCTCCACTTCCAATTTAAAATGAACGGATCTCAAAATATTCTCGGAGGACTAAACGATAACCTCGACATACTTATGAGGCCATCATATATGTACAACGTATCAGTTATAGGTATGGAACGTGTTTCCAAAAACAATTAAAATATAGTAATGAGCTTCCTATACAAACCATGATAATTAAGAGTGTTTTATTGTTCACTTAAAAAAAAAACTTACGTGCAATCATATAGAGTACATTTATTGGTAGGAAATGAGGTATTCACTCCGAAAATTTGTAACTATGGTAATCCACAAACACAGAGAAGTTCATTGTTCTTCCTTTTACTCTCTAGATATAAGCTAGGAGGAAGGAGTATAATGGAGGGGATGTGCTGACAGAAAAAGTGAAGCCAAAAAGGCCCTATGTGCCTCTCCGAGGCGTGGAAGAGGAGCTGGGGAAGAATACGAGCCAATCACTAGCCCCTTTGCACAGTTTACATTACAATGGCGGACATTTCTATTAACCTCAACGTAAACCTTCCTTTCATGGGTGTGATCTTTTTGGTAAAGTAGGATTATCCCACTCTCTTTGATATAAGACGGTATAACGGCTTCCCGAAAAAAAAAAAGAGGTTTCCCTCTATAGATGAATGGTGATAATTTTGTATACATACCGGCTGTGGGAATTCATTTTCGGTTTGGACGTAAAGTTTGGTTTTCTTGAACGATTTTCCCTCAGTGCTTCGTATCCATCGTGACAAAATCTGGGACGTAGGGAATCAATATTCATACCAAAGCAACGTAGCGAAACCCAATAGTTTGGGATATATCAATTTGCTGTAAGAAGTGACTGAAGAGGAAACTTTCTCAGATTGCTTCTTGGAGAGTAGTCGCCTTCCATTTCTCGTCTCATTCCTATAATGTGTTTTCCAGCGATGTCATTTTCAAACAATTTAGGGATTCTACTGTCTTTGTTCGAAGATATTCCGTATGCTTTAAAATCATATATATTTTCTAATCCTGTCTTCTTATAGAACATTTACCTCCATACCTCTAATACTTTTCTTTTTCACTCCTATAAATGCATATAAAACATGACCATCCTCAGATACTTTATACAATGGGTTAAAAACATAATTTTGACTGTATTTTATCTTCCATTGTGGGTAATTATCTGATCTCAATCATTTTTTTTAAGTCTTAAAAATTAACATCAATCACGTAAAACTACAAAACGTATAAATAAACAAAGAAGGTTATACTATATAAGGTTGGTTACCACGAACTTTCAGTATGGTTAATTCGTTAGCACCAAACAGTTGTATTTACTTAGATATTTTAAAACATGTAAATATGCTGTATACAGATGTAAAAAAATAAATCCTTTTGCATATGTTAAAATGTATTTATATTTATTAACATAAATATATTATTATAGTAATAACATTTTAACATCACATTAATAATGCAGTGCTTAAGAGTTCGGTGATTTTTCATTATTATTGTCATAATTCTGAGTTTCTGTTTTAATTCGAGATTTGGTAAATGGAACTTAAGTTAATTTTGAAATAATTCATATCTACTTAATTCCAAAAGTTAAGTTCCTAAATTTTATTTATTTTTTTAAAAATTATTTATTTAATGTGATTTACAACTGTACAAATATTAAATACAATAAGTAAATATGTTATATGTTTCATATACACTTGAAAATCATGGGAAGGAACCACCCATTGGTGGCACTTCAAACATTAATTTAAATTAGAAGGTCCCGTGGACATCTTCTTTTCAGACGCCTCGGAGGATTATCAGGGATTGTTAAGGATGAAAGATTAAGAATTAATGGGTTAGGATGGTTAAGGAGTTCGGAATGAAATGACGCATATCTGTTTTGGGCCAAATCTGCAACGAATGGGATGTTAAGGTCTTTTCGAATGAGTTTATTTGTGACGTAATAAGGAGCATCAAGGATTTTACGTAGGATTTTGGATTGTAACGATTGGATGCGGGACGAATTTGATGGTTTGGTGGAGCCCCAGAGCTCAATTCCATATGTCCAAATTGGTCTGATTATTGTAGTGTATACTAATTTTTTGTAGTGA
>NW_027105022.1:666841-668952 GCF_000696795.3 Halyomorpha halys
TTGAACTCTTCTTTGGGATTGTTGAATTGGTTCCTCGGTTACTGGAGGTTCGGGGAAAAGATTGACCGAAGAGGAAGTTTGGGATAGGGGAGGAAGTTTCACGTGTGTAGGAATTTTCACATTTTTGGAAGGAAAGTCATTTGTAGGTGGTTTAGTCTGTGGATAGGAGCTTACAGACTGATATAAATTTTAATTTAAGATTGTATTCATGAAGATCATCATTCATGCAGTCACTTATGTAAATGCCTATTTTAAAATCATATGGTAGATATGCTTTCATAATACTTTAGCCTTTAAAGTTTCAGTATTTAAGAAAGACATGAATCAGTTTCAGTTCTATCTCACATTGTTTATTATGTACTGTACGTTACGTAATTCTAGTGGGAACGGAGTTTGCGTTGGATGTTCATCTGAAATAAATCCTAAAGACCTTGAATTACTAAATATTCTTCAAAAAGTGATAGAAGAAGAAAACAAAGTGTCATCTCAGAAAATGGTTTTAGTGTCTGTGTCTAAAGCATCACGCCAAGTTGTTGCCGGCTTAAAGTATGTGGTTGACTTCGAAGCAGTTGATGATACAAAAAAGGAAAAACATTCATGTCATACCGAATTCATTTGGCGGCCATGGCTTAATCGAAAATTACAAATATTGGATTACAAATGTTCGAAAAATTATGGATGGTTTTTCGATTTCTGAATGAAAATAGATGAACAAATCGTCTAAAGTTTCGATAGACAGTGGTGTTACTTTTTTATTTGTATAAGAGTCAGATAAAATCTTTTGAAAGATTAGGAAAGTTTTTTGACCAGAGATGAAAATGAATGAATTTACCTGCTGATATGAAGAGAACCCAACTTTTTTTTTTAATTTGTACTTATTTATTTTTAATTTACATCTTATTTGTACATTAATACCTTCCATTTCATGTTATTTTTTGTTAGATGTTTTTATTAAAAATAAACCTTTATTATCATTTTAATTGCATTTTTTTTTAACTTAATTTCAATCGAAGGCCTATATAGTCCCAGAGTGAGAATGTTAAGATTCATTTTTCGTGACCACCATGAAATAAATATTGACTAATTATGGTTTGAATCGAACCTAAAACGTTCTGAACCAAGGACCTCGTCCCATTGTGCTCGGTTTTTACTTCCTCACGCATTATTTATTTCTTAGTCTTTAGATTAGCAAAGTCTGTTGTTTGGATTTATTTTATTATAATCATACTAAAAAATGTTTAAGAGATCCTTACCTCATGAAACTTATCTTCCATACGTTGCATAGATCGATACCTTGTTTTCATTTTTTTTACAGAACCCAAATGATTGAAGCAATAACTTGGATTAATCAATAGCTGTCCTTATTCTGTTATTATATGGACATATTTATTTCTGGTCTATTATTGATTACAAAACTAAAACTGAACTTAATCAAACACAGCTGTATGCTTGCTATACCATATCCTAATAATTAATAATTATTCATTTCATCGATGATAAGTTAAGTCAAGTATTATTTACGAGTCAATTTGACTTACGGGAATAAAAATGAAGTCCACATATTAAAGCACAAAAACTTTGTGTTCCAGACAAGCAAGCGTGAAGAAAGCAGCCTATGATTTCGTAGACAGAATCCGTCTTTGGAAGATCATGACTGATCTGAGGATCTCCGAGAAGTTGGTTAGACCGAAAAAAACGTGTACAAATGATTTTAAGTGCTAAGTCCTGATACAAGAAGTATCTGAAGCCTTAGAAGTTAGAACAGGTCTAAAACAAGGATATGGTGAAATGGTGAAAATGTCTTACCCGAAAAAAAATCAATATTTTATAGGGTTTTCTTGAATGATAATTAAAAAATAAAATGTATAGAATACAAATTTAAAATAATAAATAGATATATTAATTTTATTTATTACTATAACTGATATTAAATATATCAGCTTTCTTTTTTTTATATTCAGATAGATTTATTTATTGATAGATATTACAATCTGCCACACAGTTGTGGGCAATAGGTAATAATGATAAATGATCACATACATACTAAAATAAAGAATATATTAATAAATAAACAAAATCACTTCATTTATGTGTTACTTTATTGATTGTAT
>NW_027105022.1:672862-694484 GCF_000696795.3 Halyomorpha halys
TCTATGGCTGCTGTTAGTATTAAGGAACGTATACACGGTTCACTAAAAGTTTAGAAATAAGCGACAACTCACCTATATTTTAGCTCTCATGTGAGCAGTATCACTTATTGTTCCACTGGCACTGTTTTTTCACTACTGTTTTTATTTTAGTTCACTGAAAAATAGATTATTGTGGGACATGAAGTATCATATGTTCATTTGCTAACTAGCGTCCTTGACGTGGTCCTTTTTGCCAACCCCTGACGGCTACCTAGGTTGCCGCCGCGTACTAACCAAGGTGGGAGTGTCAAGATTCATTCCTCGGGACCGCCGAAAAATGAATGTATGACTACCCCAGGTGGGAATCGAATCGACAACGTTCCAAACCGAACGCATTGGGACCTGCGATCCAACCCGCACGGCCGTTACGTCCCTCTCTACTATAAGTTACTCGCATAAGTATTGGAATAATACTAAACATGATTGAAATGGACAAAGGTAAGTTATTTGGTTTTACTGATTCTAACTGTTCTTTTCTTCAGTTAGTAAAATCTGATTTGTTCTGTTTTGAATTTTAAACATTTATTATTTGTGTCCTCACACTAATAATTGATACTACAGCACTAATAGGATGAGGGATTTTTACAGAAAATTAATTCACGAAACCATTTTGTACTTCAGGATTTTCGACCGCCCGCACTATTTGCAAGCTGATCGTCAAACAGTATTAAATTAATATCTACAGCTTAGGACACGTTAAATAAAAAAAGTACCCGATACAAATTTTTTTTAAATCTAATATACTATAAGAATTGTAAAAAACAAATTATTCTATTTCAATGGAAATTCCGTAGTTTGGTGCGCTGTAGAACTGCAGGTTCGAAAAAGGAAGACTCGGAAAAGGTAGATCACATTGTTTGACCCAACGAAAATTAAATCAAGTAGATCGAAATTTCAAAATAGTTTAATATTCCTAAGACGTTACAAATGGTGTTCTACGATTCTACCCGGTTAGTTTTAAAACTCAATCAAACAGGGCGCCTTAACAAAATTAAAGCATTTGATAGTTTAAATTTAATATGACCTATTGGACAGGAGGAAGTGAGTAGAAGGATTCATTTAATTTACCTGCTATACCTCTCCTTCTACTTAGGAGAATTTCTGGATCCTGACTATGTAATAACTTTCCTGATTGTCAAATAATGCTAAATGGAATACGACAGTCCTATCCTATACGAGGCGATATTGATCTAGACGGATAAATTTTCTGTTAGTCCTTTAATTCCTGTATCTCTTGATCCTCCAGATTTTGAGTCTCATATAATTCACAGTGACCATTTCGAAGGAAACCCAGCATTATTGCTCCATAGCTTGATTGATTGATTAACATATTAAATTCTTAAGAATGGCTGATTCCCGTGAGTAAATAGGGTCTCCAACATGGAACAGTTGTCATTCCTATTATTGGCCTCCACTTTACACTTCTGTATCTTAACGATCGACTGGACATCTTATGTCAGGTCATTCATCCACTACAACATTGACCTGTTCCTTATAATTATCTAATGTACGTTGACCACCCATATATATCCAATTAGCCTTGAATGATTCTTTTAGGATCTGATTCTCATGGTTACATGTATATCCTTTCGTATAGGGTTCTTGCATAAATATACGTTTTACTTTTATGGAGGTTACTGCACCAACATCCTATCGTAGCTCCATTAATTCCGCTGTTAATCCATTGGTACATACTGTTAGTCAACCAACCCCTTTTATTACTGATCTAACGTTCCCAGGTGCTCGATCATACTGCCACGTTACACTGTACAGACTGTAGGCGACACTAACCCCTAGTAGGGTGTGAAGATTAGGGTATTAGAGGTAATGCTGCCGGCGGGAGGTAAGGATGACAATTAGGGATATCGCGCTATTAGCCGACCCAGGCTTCATCACCTCCACCTGTCCTATTCAGTTGTGGTTGTGATCAGAGGGCATACCTAAACCACTATTAAAGGATCCTCTGACGGAAATGTGTCGAATTCCAGTAACTTTTGTTATTACAATATAACTTAAGTCGACGTAAGCGCAGACTAAAATTTCAAACGTTGACTTTGGTAGGTTACTGATAATTGCATTTTAAAGATGGGGATCTCAAACTTTGTCAATAAATATATGATACTGAAAAATCTTAAAAACAATTAGTTGGCTCATTTTATAATGAGAATTTTAAAATGATCCCGCTGTTGGCGCACTTACACTAAAGAAATGAAGTCAGAGTGTAGTAAATGGTTTTCATTCTTCTTGTGTTTAAATTGTACGGCTCTGATGAAAGGAGTATAAAAAATGTTTCCTATCTTGTTCTATATTATTTTCCAGTTGCAATATCATTTGACTGTGTATTTAAAACGATGATATGGTTGAGAGAACTTTATTATTAATTATCTTCTTCCTTTTCTAACAGTTAAACATACAACAAAAGGGACTCAAAATACCTGATTCCTAAAATTTTGGTGGGTATTTTCTCCAAGTAGGGAGGAACATGGTTCAATTTTCGGCTTAGTGATCAGCTGACTTTACTACAACCATTGGAAAGCTGAATGTCTGCTCTTTTAACCTATTTTAACAAAAAAAATACTTAGTGATCTGATAAGGGCGAAACATTAGTTTCACATAAATAAATGCTTTTCAAACCTATTATTTTAGATCTCTTGTTCTAATTTCTTTCATTAGATCCAGTTAATATTTATAGAGCACTAATCCACTCCTAAGTTGTGTGAAGATTGATTGAAGCATGTAGAAGTTATTTCTATTTTTTTGACTTTAAATGTTTCATAAGGCGAAAATGTGGGACCAAAAAAGTTTATTTTCTGATTTTGTCGAAAATTTGTATTTAAGGTTTTCCTAGAAGTACCTTTTTTTAGCTATATATTTTTATTTATAATGTTGTTTACCGTTAAGAGCAATTAATTAAATCGTTAATCAAAAGTGTAAATAACTTAATATATTAATTTTTATCAAACTTTCAATTGTATTCAATGTATATTCATTCCTAAATCTAGCAACATTGAACCATTGCTAAATTTAGGGCAGCTAGTTCAAAATAAAAAATCAAGATTTTTTTAAAGAATTGAAAAAAATAAACTATTTATAATCTAATTCTAAATTAGAAGAAATAAATAAAATAAAATTTAGAATTTTTCAGGGATATGTTCGAAGTTCAGGGAAACATTTCAGGCTATTTAGGTATTAAAACCTACAATCAAGTTAATTGTAATTATTGTTTTTGTCTGTAATTTATTATAATTTTTTTACAAAATAATTAGATGCTAATTTTATCCTCTTTAGTGATAAAATGAAAATGCGAATTAAAAAAAATCACATATTAAGTAACACTTTATTGTTCTAATTAATTAGCTTTATCTGTTAGAAAGGCTTTCTTCTCATAATCCTACTAACTGTAACCCAACGAGTATAAAAAATGGTCATTGAAACCTGCATCAATGCAGGAAGTAATGGAGCCCGTCATGAACTGACTAGGTTAGTGGGTGGAAGCACCTGGGCCGGGGGAACGGCTAGCAGGCAATTAATTTTGCTTTAAATAGAGGAGATTGTTTAGTGCCAGCTGATATTAGACAATGGCCGAGTACAACAATGGTACGTTATGAAGAATGGCCATAACGCTAACAATGGGCCATTGTGGCAGCCCGTGACGAACCGGCAAGTCAACACCAAGCATTTGCATATCCAAACTGTTAGTCGTCGTCATAATTAATGGCACTCGAAGCTAAACGACCGTGCCATCCCGCCCATCCACTACTGGGGGGGGGGTGACAGTGCTCTACTTTCGGGTTTCAGGTTATGCTTGGGTCATTCCATGTCAAAACACCACATCTCAGATTTTTTCAAAACACCAAGCTCCAATATCACGTATTAATTCCCAGAACTACAACAAAAATATTAAATAAATTTCAAAATCTTCTGGCTTGTTAACTGAATCATATTTCACCTCTGGATTACGTTTATTTTCATGAAAACGTTTATTTTAGTAGTGCTTTAATAATTAGTATCAATGAAGAGTTGAATTTATAGGAGTGAAGGTTTAGATTTTAATTTTTTTAATATTGAAGACATTTTCGTCCCACATTTATATTTCTCTGTAGTTAACAATGATGTTTCCTATTCAAGGAATAAAATAAGTTGTTTAAAATATACACTTTTTCAGAATATTTAAATTAAATATAAAATTTGGTTGACAGGAAACTGCACGCAGATTCCGATTATTACAGCACTTACTTGACAAACGGTCTAAACTTCCAACTCATTACAACAGACTGATCTACATGACAATAATAAGGCCCATCTGGACATACGGAGTTGAGCTTTGAGGCTCCACTAAACCTTCGAATTCCTCTCGTATCCAATCCAAAATCCTTCGTAAAATCCTCAATGCTCCTTATTTTGTTTCTAATAAAATCATCCATAAAGACCTAATTGTTCCTTATGTAACCGATCTAGCCCGAACCCGATATTATTCCTTCCATAATAAACTCCCTAACCATCCAAAACCACTAGTTTCTAACCTTGCTTCCTCTTCCATTCGTGGCAATCCTCCGAGGCGCCTGAAAAGAAGATGGCCTCGTGACCTTATATGGTAAAATGTTTTTAGAGTTCTACTACTGGGTAGTGTCTCTACTTGCTGTATCATATCATTATCATTATGTCATTATGATCGAATTTACTTGTTGTATTTTTTATATAGATTTAAATATCAATAAAAAAAAAAAAAAAAAAATTTGGTTATGGAAAATTTTATTTCATCCTAATGTTATAGTCTTAATGGACATGCAATATACTGTAAAATGACATCCATCCCACGTCTATCAAAATTAGTTAAGCTTCAAAAGTAATTCCAAAACATGTCGTATTTGTCGTCCAAAACGTCTCTGTTTTTTTTTTTTTTTTGCTTATTTACGAGAACTCAACAGATGTGTAATTCAAAAATGAGTGGACATATTTTAGTAAAATTTAATATTTTTACAAGTATATACCACTGGAACAACCGTTCCAGATTTTAAGAAAATGGAATGGCCAGCTTTTTTATGACCGAATTTTGGAAATGTTTTTGTCCTTTCACTAGTCATATGCATTTGCTCAACTCCCTCAAAATAGATGCCTCGCCCAGTAGTGCCGCATTTATAAAAACGTTTTGGTCATGATAAAAGAATCTTATTAAGATGAAAAACTAAGAAAGGTATAGTATTTGAACTGAAAAAAAAAATAGAAATAATAAGAGTAAAATTTATAACTAAGGACAAGCTTTGGAAAGAAAAAATGCTAAAAATATATTGGTAGAAAAGCACATCATTGGGAAATTTCTAAACGATAATTGTTAAAGCCATAGAATATAATTACCTTGTAAATAGTATTTGAGTTGATTAGTGTTTAATTTAGTTATATTTATTTTTCTTTTTATTATTTTAATTAGATTTAGTTATTTGAAAAGAAAAATGTAATTATATTTGTGTGTTATAATGAGAGAGACAGTAGCTAAGGGCTAATTACCGTTGCTAAGAGGTTGCCTAGCAACGGGGCGAACATCTTCGTTTTTTAGAGCAGTTCCGGCTAATTAATGGCCATGATTGGGACTCAGCAGCCCTGTCTGCGTTTATAGTTTAGTTTAAACATTTTATGAGTGTTTTAGTCGTCATTACAGTTCGAAAACATTTCGACTTTAATATGAGTTCGGATAATTAGCGGCTATGAACGTGTGTAACCAGCCCTGTCTGCGTTCATTTTGTCGGCTCGCCAAATACATTAATACGACTTTGGATATTTGGACTATCGATGAGCCACTAAACCAACTTTGGACAATTACAGCGGTGTATTTAGCTTCAAGAGCGGCGACCTAAACATCTCGGCAGCACTCTTCCTCGGACATATCGGAGTGAAGCAGCTTGCATCGCCTAGTATTTGTGTTATATATATTTATTTGTTTGTTTATAAATTATTTTATTTTATTTTCATCTTCATAATTTATATAACTATTTTATTTTAATCTTAGAGGCCTTGTATTTTTTACTTCTATTCATTATTAGTCATATTTTGTTTGTTTTAGTTTTAGTTTTTAAAATGTTTAAATTGGCCAGGTAAATGTTTAATCCTAACAAGTTTGTCATTTGTTCATTTTAAAGGTTTCCAACAAAAAAAACAGTCGATTTGTGGTGGCTATAACAATAGTAATAATAATAAAAGACTATTTTTACTATTTAAGAAATACTAATACAAGTTTTGCAGTTTGGAAAGGGATATTGTACAATAATTTAAAAAAAAGACGCCATATAATTAATTGGTATACAAAAGCATACCTTAAACATAGAGTTTTATAAAATGCGTTGATTTGAATTTGTTTACAGTAATAAACGCGTGTTAACGTTCAAAGCGTTAATTTTCTTTAATTTGTTCCATTAATTTATTATTAATTTTAAATTTGAATTCAATGTAATGATTTATTTTCAGATGGACATGAAGATTTGTTAATGAAAATATTTTGAACATATGTGAAGTTAATTTATTTTCTTTACGTGGTGTCTATTATTGTTATAGCATCTTTGACGACTAGTGCAGTTTAATTCGACTAGCTTAGAATATCTGATACAGTCCACTGCTAGTCACTTTTGATATCTGACCTGGGGGTACCAGCCGCTGCCACATTGGAGTTACATATTGAGTAGCGATCTTCATTGGACACTGACATCGAGAACATCTGCTTTTCGCCTTCGCGACACATCCTAAGCCCATCAAAGGTTCATAAATGTATTTTAAAGGATGGAGGGTGCCTTTACTGGGCAGATATGAAAAACATCAGAAATATGGTAAAATCTTGTGAAGTATGTCAGACATTGAGTAATTCTCAAAGTAAGGAGCCCATGGTGTTGCAAGAAGTGGTTGAAGGGTCTAAGAGACAATTAAATATGGATATAATGGATTAATGTATTTACTTATAGGGGATTATTATTCCAAATTTTGCGAAGTGGTTAAGCTAGAAGGTTTAGGAATAAATGGAGTCAAGCAAGTTTTCTCTACACATGGAGTGGTTTGCGAGATTATTGGAGATTAAGGAACTCAGTTTGCTAATTTTGCCTTTAATTGTGATGATTTTAAACTTACTTTGTTTAATCCAAAGCATCATCAATCTAATGGATTGGTAGAACGCTAAGTTTAAATAGTTAAACAATTAATGAAAAGGTCCGTAGAAGTCAAGCCGACCCATATTTCTGTTTTCTTGAAATAAATAACAATCCATTCCTAGACATGCCTTCTCCAGAGATTAGGTGATTAGGCGTTTCAAAAGAGTCTTATCAACTACCAAAAACCAATTACAACCCAAAGTGGTTAACGTAGAATATATTAAAAAATGTTTGAATGACAGACAAAAGAAGAGCAAAAATTAATTCGATAGAGAAAGTAAGCTCTAAAGCCACTCCAAGAATAGGAAAGACAGGGGGTATGATTCCAGTCAACTTCTGAATCAGAGAGGATTCCAGCCAGGGTTGAGAATAAAATGGATTACCCAAGATCCTATAGATTGCAGGTTAAAGGACGCTGTGCTATGACAAAAAGATATATGAAGTATATTAAGCCAGTACCAGAAATTTATTTAACAGACCAATAGAAGGAGAAACAGATGAATAAAAATAGGGAGGAGTAGAAGGAAATAGAGGGAAATGATCAAGACGAATTAAGAGGCATCGTTGTTAAAAGATGTTAATCCTGAGGGTTATAGGACCAGAGATGGATGAACATAAAACATACCTAGATGGAGAGATTGATTTGAAAAAGGAAAATGTTGGGATTACGGAGTAATAGGACCAGGTATATGTTTGATGTTAGAATGCGGGTGTTGGTAATTACCAATGTTTTAATTAAAAGTGTACTCATTTACAACTTTCATTAAATTGTTAATTACTAATGTAATGTAATATAATAAAGTTCTGTGTGAAATAAAGTGAACTTTAACAAAAAGTGAACAACTATATTTAAAATATTTCATTCAAAGTTCTGAGTTTTTCATTCATTTCAATGGTAGAAACCGATTAATCGTTCTTGACAAAATTGTACAATAACTTCTTGCTTGATTTATGTTTAATTTAGATTTTAAGATAAAATAGATTAAACAATACATTGTACTTAGGAAAGGCGCTGAGTCTAAATAATATTTTTCTTTTTTTCCCTTGTCGAAAATTATAACTTTCGAAATTTTCCCACAAAGTCGAAACCCTACTTACAATTTCTGTTAATCAGCAGTTTCTTCATATGATTCTTGTCACCTTATAATTAATCACATTTACGTACTGAATTTACACAAAAATTTAGGAATGAATCACGTATAATGTCTAAAGTAAAAAACGTTTGAAATTAAGAATTTATTGCTAGACACAATATAAAAAAGGGCCATTTAAAGCGTAAATCGCTCCGGCTATAAACCATTATCCTAAAGGCAGTGGTTATGGAGGCCAGGTGGTCCTCGCCAGGTGGTGGCAGAGGCGTCCAAATCACTGCTCGGTGTACTCGCTCTGCTACCTAGATACATAGTAGCAATGGAGAAATTAAAATTCATGAGGCTTACGTTTGAGGATTAAGTATTATCATGTTTTTTTTATTGGGATCAACAACTTTTTTCGTTACCTATTATGAACGGGTCTTTATGTCTAGGTGTCTGCCGTGGAACATTGGAGGGATCAGTGTTTTTTGTGGAATTATGGTAAATGTGGATTATCACACTGTACAAGATGGTTATACCTGTTAACAATTGGCCGTATTGAATAATGTCATCCTACATCGACTAAACGGACAGTCATTAACGTATTTGTAACATTTTTTTAAAATTAAATAATCATCCGAAGACTTTAAACAATTCTCTAAAATCTACTTAAGAATCAATCTGCCAACATCCCACCAATTTCCTTGGCACCTTTTGTTCAATTTTCATATTTTAATATAATTTTATTCCTTGTGGAATTCTGTTTCCTATCCATTATGTTTCATACTCAGTTATTGATTAAAAAATACTTGAAAAGCCCATATAATATGATTTATTATAATTTATAATAAAGAAATACGATTTGATTTTGGCACTAAAAGGTTCATCAGTAGCCTTCAATAATATATTAAAAACTCATATAATAATTTCCAATCTCCTGAGGTAAATCTGAAATCTGATTTCACCTATAGTTGGTAAGTAATATTTGATTTATTAAACTGTTTAAGAAAAATTACGTGACTGAACTGTCTATTAGTAACTAATAATCAATCAAATATATCTCCATAATTTATATAACTAAACTGACTTAACTTAAAATAAAACAAAATTGATGAAAAATAAAAATATTACAACACGATCTTTATTCCGAACAAGTATTTTCATTACTCAAAAGCATTTGGTAATCCAATGGTTTACATTTTTTTGTTTTTTTTTCAAAAACATAGGTTATAATAAATCGGAAAACTTAATTTTCGAGCAAATTGTGGTTAACGAAAGAATTGAAAAAAATATAAATATAGATCCTGGAAAATGCTAATAGAGGTAAAATCAACAACTTTTCTGGTGTTATCTGATTTTTTCTTCTAGGTTAGTAAGCTACCTTCATACTTTAGACTTCTTATCTAAAAGTGAAAGCTTTATTCTGAACGAATGAAAAAAACAAATAATGAAAGAAAAACCCCAAGAACGAAAGAAAAAGGAACTATAATGATTAATGTTTTGCAAAATTATCTTGGTTATTTTGCAATAAAATTTAAACAATCTTTTTATGTAATAAATTATTTACACGAGAACAATTAGTAGATGATGAATAGCACTTTATAACTATTTTTAAAACTACATTAATTACTATTTCTAATCAAATAGAAATGAACACAGAAAAAAGTGGAGAAGCAGAACAAAAAGATCTTTATTAATAGAAGCACATTATACTGTAGCTAATATATTTTAAAATAGTAATACATTGTAGTGCATACTTTGATGATGATCATCAAGAATAGAAATAAATAACAGGGAATTTTGAGGCGGTAGGAACAAGCTACTCGAACGAGCGACGCCATGGTCGCACGACACCTTTGGTTCAGGCCGCATTCAATACTCCAATGACCTGACTATGCAATAAAAATCCCATATACCAGTAGAAGTAAAGAATACAAATGGAAAAAAAAGTCAGATAACATTATAAATTGGTTCCTTCGAAAAAGAAAATTACTTAATTACATATTTTCGATTTTTGTCCGTAGGTTTATGGAGAAAATGTGTTATTTTGGTGGTGCAGCCATAGTATTCGATTTACTGCGTAAGAGATGAGATGTATTATTATTTAAATAAGAGAAAAAAAAAAAACTAAAATAAAAATTACTGAATCATTATCCCCGTGAGTAAACATAAGGACAGTAGGCGGGATATCTCTATATCAGCGAACCCCCTTCTCGCCACAGATGCAACTTTTTTAACGCAACGTGGACGAGCGACACGTGGCGGCCTGAGTGGCCTCATTGGGATCGAACAAGAAGATGACCAGAGCGACACGTGGAGGACACGTGCCCTTACCAACCCTATCATTATCCCTATATTAATGCCACTTAGCCATTGGCCTTTCTCTTTAAACACCTCCCTCTGAGGTAGGATCAACACACATCTCACGCCACTTGGACAGCCGCGTGCTGTCAGCTACTGTACAGAGGGCTTCAGCTGTTCCTTCTTTTTTTTATGTCATCATCGGGAGAAAATAAGGTTTTATTTTAATATTAAACCTACTAATACTTGATCGTGGCTTAAGAAGAGTGTGTATGTTTTCATATTTTTCAAAATTAGAATTATTTGGAAGGTTTGTAGTAGCAATCTGTAAGAATTTGGTCTAAGTTAAGAAAGATAATAGTACAGGACTATTTACTTAGTGCCAATCTTGCATACGACGAAAATGAGAACCAAGCAAATATAAAGAATTAAAGTATGTAAATGATACTTAAGTATGTAAAGAAGTATTTTTTGGATAAGTTTTGAGGTGATAATTAATTCATTATATCCATATTTAATTGTCTCCTAGACCCTTCAACCACTTCCTGGATATACTATATATTGGATTTTTTTTTGTTCGATCCTATGCTGCTCATGCCCTCCCTTTGTCTATATTTAATTTGTTTTGATTTAATAGTAGTTCATTTGATAAAAAAAGTTTTTTTTTTTTTAAAAAGGCAGGAGTTAAAAAAAAAATCTAATAGCTATAGGAAAGTGTTTAGGACATCCTCTGTATAGGAAGTAACAGCAGTTTACGGTAGGAGTTTTACTATAATGAGAGACCGTATTTGACCGTGGATAAATAATAGGAGGATAAGATGGTTGGGGGGTGCTGTCAAAATATAACACAAATAAGTTGAAATAACTTATTTAATGGTGTCAACGTTTCGGCCAGAATTTCTAGCCTTCATCAGGGCTAAAAACAAAGAACAAGATAACACCCAATGAATACAAAAAAAATAAAGTATAGACAGACTGACATAAAGTTATTAATGTACAGAATGAAATAAATAAAATTAAAGTGATGAAAGAAGTGGAAAATAAAATCACTTTAATTTTATTAATTCCATTTTGTGCAATTATTTACTTTATGTCATTCTGTTTATTTTTTTAGTTATTTCAACTTATTTGTGTTATATTTTGACCGCACCCCCCAAACCATCTTTACCTCATATGATTTTCACTATATTTCCGAATCGAAATAAAGTAATTTTTTTTTTTATCATTCACCACAACTAAAGCAACGCAGCAATATATTTACAATATCAAAATTTTAAATCTGATATTGTAATCACAGGATAAAATCACAGCAATATGAAGCCACTTTATTTTGACGTGTCAATCTGTTCAATTGAGCACTAACCTACATTTCATTAAAAATAGATAAGATAACATTAAAATAAGTAACCCTTAATCTGTAAACAAAAAACAATCATTTTATCAGAACGACTCATAGCTTGATCAATTCATCTTGTTAAGAAACAAAGTTCGTATTCTTTAAAAATTATATAAATATTTATTTAAACTATTTTTTTTATTAGTTATCGTTAATTAAAAAAATGGATAGATAAAAACTACAATTAATTCTAGAGTATAATACATCTTTCATTGACTTCAAATAATAGTCGTCCTTTCCAATACATGTCATAGCAATAAATATGCAAAAAGTCATTGTAATTAAATTAATAATTAGTAATAGTAATTATTAATTTCATGCTATTATTACAATTACAGTAGTTCATCAAGTAGTTAAAGTTACTAATCGACATTGTAATTTCGTTTCCGTAGTTCCAAATAACAGTAATTGGAAAATAATTCTGGTTGCAATTACTTTTTTACCTAACACTGGCAATAAACGGCCATTTCGTAGGGTTAGTGTGAATGAGAAAAACAAAAATTTACTACATACAACTCGAACAGATGGACAGTATTCTTTAGATAGACAAGTATTTGGTATAACCTAAATAACATTTTTTCTTCTATAAATGATAATTGTATTTTCCTAACCTTTTTTCTGTTTTAAAACTATTTATATTTTGTCTAGTAAAGTTGTTCTAATAGTTGTCTGCTAGTTAGTTTATCTGCTGAAATGCGAAAGCATCTAAAACTTATGAGGCGAGATATATCAGTGAACCAGGTTAGTTTCTGCTTCTTTATCTACTCATATGGTGAATGAATTCATTATTGTCTTTGTTAATATACGTATCAGTAATTTATAATTAGCAAACATGTAGTATTTCAAAAGATATACACAATTACGTAATCGGTTAATTAGCTGTTTTATAGGTAAGGTTATTTAGTAGTAAGCAGCCATTAAAGGGACACAGGTTAGTAGTAATGAAAGTCGCCATTCAAAAATCAGACTGACTTGATTGACCCCTACACTGTCAGACGGACTGAAAATCATCTGAAATGAGATTTTTAACAGTAAGGATATTATGTATTGTTTCTTTCGGTTCGAAATAAACAAAAAGCTTGTTTATCCATTATTTTGGCATTTGTCAGCAATGAAGAGGTGTAATAGGTCTCTTAAAAACGAAATTATCTGATATCAACCATAAACGTTTTTGTATTAAAATATATTTGGAACGTAACATTTACCTTTGCCAAACCGGAATTAATCATCAAAGGTAAAAATGTGAAATGGAATCCTGCCAGTGGAACAGTAAGATATCTAGGAACTCACCTAGATCGCTGCCTTACCTGGAATCACCATTTCAACATTAAACTAACCCTAACCTATACAGGGTTTTCAATGCTATATCCTATCCTAAATAGAAATCCCAAATTAAAACCAGAATTAACTATTTTTGTATTTAAAACAATTCTCAGGACACTGCTGATGTACGGGTGTTTAGTCTGGGGAGCGGCATCCTTTACGAAAAGGAAAGAATACAATATTTTCAAAATAGAAGATAAAAGGTAAAAATAAAATATCCTTGGTTCATTAGAAATAGCCAATCACAAATGGGATCAATAGTGAATTACATCAAAAAACGGTTCATGAAGTTCCACTCCCAGTTGCCGACAGTTAAAGGAGCAGTGACCTACAACCTGGGAAACCCAACCTCAACACAAAGACTGAAGCCCAGGCTGCTGCAGGACATTCCGATATAAATCCCATATTTATTAATACTATTATTCACACTACTTCTATATTTTTTTGTCTCTTCGTCTTTTTTTCAAATTAAGTTTTTTTTTACCATTAGAGGGCAATAGTCTGTTTTGTTAGGTCTACGAATGTCGTTATTTTTGTTATTAATTTCACCTTTCTCATTTATTAAGAAGCATTATTTTTATCTATTTATAATATCTTGTTTTTTAAATTAAAATATTGTATATAGTTAGGGGTGTCTTTTGTACGAGGCTATGCCTCCCATAATGAATTGTAAAAAAAAAAAAAATGTAACGGTTATATTAACCGTGTAAGGTCCACCAGGCCGTTCTAGTATTAAATAAATAAATAGCTTTTAGAAGGAGTGAAACATCCCTATAAATTTCTCTACTTTGACAGGTCTTGGCGTGTATATATTGGACAAATTATTCATTTATCGGCATTCAGTCTGAAATCCCAGACAGTTTTACCACTCCGAATGCGATAATCAATTGCTATTTATGTGCGATGTAAATCTTGAGTACTTCTGCATTAAAAGTCATAGATTCTTTAAGAGGCAGAATCTCAAGAAGCATTCTTAATTTGAGAGCCGTTCCGGACCAGGAGACGATGCGGAGTTCCGTTTCCTGACCAGCTGCGTCTAACCGGACGGAGTTGACCCGACGATTGGACTCACACAATCTGCCGTTTCACGGGGACTTATGTCATGTCTAGTTTAGGATTAGTGTCTCTAGCTTAGAGATTGCCTTCAGCCGGCTGTAACCTGGTTAGTTATGCGTTAGCTGATGGACCACATAAGGGGGGGCTCGTGTGGTTTGTCTCAATACTGTAAAATATATTTTATGACCCGTTTTGACAAGTTTTTTTTCCAGTTTCATTTCAGGTGGATTGGCTTTTATGATAAATGATCCGTTTCGTAGGATGTTAAAGCCTAAAGCCTTCCTCCATTAATGGTCTATCTAACCCATAAAGAGTTTTTCAAATCATAGAGATTGTTCTTGAAATTAACGCGTTTACACAAACTCTTCATCTTTATGTATATTTTTATTTATTATTATTTTTTTAAAGTGACCAATTATATTTTCAATATGGATAATTTTTATTAAAAATAATATAAACAACTGTCAATAAACCAAAAAAGATTTGTTTAGCATTATTAGGAAGCCCGTTATATATATTATACTAAATAGTTCGTTGAACTCCATATGCAACCAGTATAGGTGGCTCATGGCGGCACCACTTAGCCGAGAATTTACTTTATGTACTCATTCGTCGCATAATTAAGTATAATTTTAAGTATTCCTGATGAATTTGGCGATGGCCCCGAAACGTTGCATTTATGATTGATTTATAATTAAAGTAATTTAAATATGGAAAATAATTTTTCACTAAACCTGGCTAAATTAAAATTCACTGTATAATTAATATTTTCATAAATGTCCATTAATTCTAAAAGTATTATCTTCTTTGGAGGAAGGCTTTAATTCCTCCATTAATGGTCTATCTAACCCATAAAGAATTTTTCAAATCATAGAGATTGTTCTTGAAATTAACGCGTTTACACAAATTCTTCATCTTTATAAATATTTTTATTTATTATTTTTTTAATTGCTTAGAAATTTTTTAATGTACCCAATTATATTTTCGGTAAGAATAATTTTCATTAAAAATAATATAAACAACTGTTAATAAATCAAAAAAGATTTATTTAGCATTATTAGGAAGCCCGTTTTTGTGCGGAATCCTGTAAATAGAGATATTCTTATATCTAATCGCCCAACACCTACTCAACTTCACACATATCAGGCCTTACAAACAGCCTACGAGCGTACAAACTGAAATAGATATACAAACGGCTACTGAACAAATAAGCGTGCCTCTGGATTTGCCGGTTATTGGAATAGAGGGTGATCGTCGAAGGGGTGCCGCGTCACAACACTATTGTCAAAGCCACCTGGCGCGCTGTACAATGCTATGCTGGATTTCTGCTCGAAGAAATCCGCTTCGGGATTTATTTTAACCAATGTAGGCTTCCGATAATTGTTATTATAATTTTAAAGAATTTAATTGCTGGGGTCATCCGATGATAACAATAATTTTGATTTGGAAAATATGAAACCATTACATAAGGAAGATAATACTTGTAGAATTAATGCACATTTCTGAAAATATTAATTATACAGTGAATTTTAATTAAGTCAGGTTTAGTGAAAAATTATTTTCCATATTTAAATTACTTTAATTATAAATCAATCATAAATGCAACGTTTCGGGGCCATCGCCAAATTCATCAGGAATACTTAAAATTATACTTAATTATGCGACAAATGAGTACATAAAGTAAATTCTCGGCTAAGTGGTGCCGCCATGAGCCTGTACTGGTTGCATATGGAGTTTAACGAACTATTTAGTACAAGAGCCCAAGAAGAGCGAAGAGTCAGTTATTTCAACACACTTTTTGATTAATTAAATTAAAATTACGTTTAATTAATATTCAGAATTGATGAGTCTGCCTATAGTTAGGGGGGATACGAAATGGCGGCTGTTTGTGTAATGTAAAAAAAAATTAATCTCTCATTCGGAACTCGATATCCTTAAAACTACCTAAAACACTAGAATACCTAATAGAAAATCATTTAAAGTATAGTAAATTTACTGAAATATGAGCCATAGTAGAGCTGTTTACGTCAAATATTTTCCGTGATTCCTTTTTAAAAAACATTTCATGAAATATATACTAAAATTAGTGAATTTATTGTGAGAGGTCTTCATCTCAGGAACCATAAGACGTACAGATATCTATTAGCCCTCAAATTAAAGCTAGTTTATAGTGACATAAAGTTGTTTATGGCGTTTGTTAGTGATGCTATGAGTGCTAATAGACATATCTATGTCTGTCTCATTATTCCTGAGATATAATTTACCACAATAGATTTTTCAGGACAGGCGAAATGTCGCATTTAAAAAAAAAATTGTATCTGGAGAACTATTAAAAGTAAACATGTCTGTTAGGTTTTTATTTTTTAAGAAATTTACTCTACTTTAAATTATGTTCTATTCAATATTGTAGTGTTGTTGGTAGTTTTAACGATATATATTTATTTTTTAACGTTTTGAAACAGCCACCATTATGTATTCCCCTAATCAATTCATCAATTTTGACTAGTAAATATGCATAGTTATCATTAAAGTAATTAAAAATTGGGGTGTTATAACTTACTTTTTTTTCCTCTTGTACAAATTTAAGTCCAAGGAACAACAAGAGAAGATTTTCGATCATATCACTTAGCAATGCCTAATGTAATGTTCTTTAATTTATAAATTTTAATTAATTAATAATTAAGCTTTAATTTATTTTTAATAGCTTAAGCGGTAAACAGAAAGAATGATTTTGCCAATCTATCGTTAGTAGTCATAGTTTATGACCGTTAGAATTGAATTTCCTTAGTAAGTTGGGGTTCATACTATATCTAAATTTTGGGAAAAATTTACAAAAAAAGATTTTGTTTTACGGTGGCTTATGACATATTACTTGATCGAATAAGTGTCGTGGTACATCTTCGACAAAGAATTCAATGCTGCTTAATTTATTATACTATAAATGTTTCTCTAGTATGAACCGTTTAGTAGTTATAGGCGAAAAACCAAACGAAATACCTGATTCGTTACTTAAATAAATTAATTAGCTAACTAGTAAGGGTCTTGTAACCATCAGAAACTAGTTTCCATGTTAACTGTGACACAAACTAATTTTTAAAATTATTTGCAGATTTTATGCATCCATTTCCTTTACGTTAGGGACCAGTGAAATAAAATACAGCTAGTACACACTAGCTACTTACTAGAAAGATAAACTTGTTATTTATGAAACCTTAAACCTTAGAGGTAGAAGAGTTATTGCCCTTTGAGGACTTGGAAGGTTCCTTACGGTTTGTTGAGCAGCCACACTGGATTATGAAAATCTCCGATTACTAGGCCTCGTGGCTAACCGAGGGTGAGCTCCAAGGAGTTCTATTTTCTATTTGCTACCGTTCTATTTCTTTTGTTTATTTTTTTTCTTTTCTGGTTTGCCTGCTAGGAGCGCTCTCTTTGATCTCTTGATTGCTTCATTCATTCTGTTTTGTTGACTGGAATTTTTCGAATGTCTTTTTTTTTTTTGTTTCTTTTCAACTAGAAATTCTTTAGAAGCCACTTATTTTTGTATTATTTGTTTAATAGTGAGATAGAATTACTTGAGGGACAACAATAGATACAAAGTAATATTGGATTGTAAACTAAGTTGTGTTTATTAATATAATTCTTATAAATATTTTTAATGAATTATATATCACCCATTTTGATATGTTATATGTTGCCATCTTTTAGGTAATTTTTTAATTCTGTCCTCCCAGAACCTCTCAGATTTTTCCTCTGTAAAGTGTTTCCCGTTAAGAGAGCTTCCGAAGGTCCGAAATAAGTGAAAATCTGTTGGAGCAAGATCTGATGAATAGCGTGGGTGGAAAAAATGGATCATTAACATTATTTCAGGAGGGAATCGCTAATGGATATGCGGTAAAATAAATTCTTTTCCTTCAAATTGTTAGGAACCCATACTTCACATATCCTGCAGCCCCTAATTGATTTGAGACACTTACATGAGGTATGTTAAGCGTTTCTGCGCCATCCCGTGTCGTAGAGTGAGGGTTGTCTGTGACCAATGCTTGAATTTGGTCATCATCAACAGTTGAATGTCTTCCAAGTCAAACTTTTCTGTTCTGAACCGATCAAACCACTTACGGACGGAGCTTTCTCCTAAATCATTGCCATACACACTGCGAATTTTGTTAACCACGTGTGTAGCGGATTCTCTTTTTCGGAAATAAAAAAATCATTAAATGACGAAAATGAATTTTTTCTCTTCCATTTTGAGCAAGAAAAATACCGCTTAAAGTTTATCTCGGTTGAAACTGATGATAAAAGCACCTTAACCAATCCTCTTTTAGAAAATGTGAACATTATTGACTTAGTAAACATGATTTTATAAACACAGAGAGGATTTAATTGAAATATTGAAAAATGCTACGAACTTTTTTTTTTTTTTCGGCCAAGACTCCCATTGGAGTCCTATACTGCCTAATCATGGTTGGGGGTCAAAGTTCTTCATTTTGTGGGACCGCCACTCAATGAAAAAAGTCAACGTCCCAGACCGGATTCGAACCGGCACCGCCAATAGACATCAAATTGATAAGACTGTATCTTAACCACTGAGCTATGGGTGGCCCACGAACTTATTTTACAACCCAATAATATTCTTATTTTTTTAACTATAACTGAGCTTCAACATATTCGATAATACATGCACTGTAACATGTAACATCTTTTTAACTTAGGTTATGCTTATTAATGATATTAATAAGCATACCCTTAGTTACATTCATACACAGTTTGATGCTTTTTCCGCCAGGTAATAATTACATTTAGCCACCTCATTACTATATTTGTATCCAACTTGAAGTAGGTGGCTTATTATTATTTCATTATTACAATTTTTTACATTTTCAACAGGAACTAAATTTCGTTTAGTAATATAAATGTCAGTTCACTGTTTTTGAGAGAAAAATTGTAAGGCAAACCAACACTTTACTTAAAAAGAAGTAATATGTTACAGTGCCTGTATTAGTTTAACCGAAGATACCTTTATCAACGAATTTATTGCTTATATCCGCCATGTAAAGGTATTTTTAAAATAAACCTACCGCCTGCCTCCTCTCTTTAGGAAGCCATTATCTTAATAATAAGTGAATAATAATACGAACTTTTTTATTCTCAAGGGAGGGCTTACATTATTTGTATTTGCCATTTAATGACCCATGATAGTAACTGTGGTGAATTAATTTGAAAAGGTATTTTGATTATGACATAATATTTTCCTTTTTTTTAGTATATTGTAAAATTAACTATTTTTAAGCTGTTTAATTTGTTATTAAATAAATCAAAATTGTATGCTTGTATAGTCTCAAAACTTTTATTTCTTCAATCATCTTTTATTTCATTTCGGCCATTTCGGCCATCCTCAAGGACAATCTAAATATATAACAGCTTTTATTATATATTCATTTGTAACATTAAAACAACAACATTATCACTAATAATATAACATACCTTCAATATAAATTCTCACCTCACATCGAAATTTAAAATTTTTTTGCAGGCTATTCTGCCCAGGTCATTAGTTATAAGTTAAACACACCCTATGAAAAAGTCAATTATTAGAAAGTCATATTTATTATTAATAAGCTTACCTAAGCTTATGTTTAGTTACCTATTTTTTAAAAATTCATAAATATTCAAAACTTTTAATTTTCAATTTATCCCCACTAACACTACCATATAAACAAACTATTTATAACCTTCCACTCGCTCAGGTCAGCCTTATTTTTAATTTAATTTAAAAGTGCGTTTTGGTCTCAAAATGTTATTTATTCCAATTATCAAATTTCATATTAAAATTAATTGTAAATAGTAACAAAAATTTCTCCAATATTTTTCAAAAATTTATTTTGCTTAAAATCTCTGCATACTGTTGGTTTAAATTCCTAGTATCTGTTTTATAATTAACTGTGTAATTGATGTTCTCTGATATATAAATTGACTCAAGTATTTTTCTTTTGAACGTATTGTTTTCTTTATGTAAAATTATGGTGTTATCAAAATCAAAATTATGTTGATTTTTAGCTGCATGATGTACTAATGGTGTTTTATTGGGATCCTTTTCTTTATTTCTTGTATCATTTCTGTGTTGATATATTCTATCCCCTAACAATTCTTTTGTTTCCCCTATATAGATATCTGGACAATTTAAACATGGAATTTTATATATCAATCCCGATTGAATTTTTATTCCAATTTTGTCCTTTAAATTGCTATAATAATTTTTTATTTTATTGTTAGGTCTATAACATAATGAGTATTCTTCAACATCATAATCTATAAATGACCTGTTTAATTTTGTTTTATGAGAAAGCTATTTGTAGTAATTTTTAAAAATGTAATTTAGCAAATAGAATTGAGAGACGATGGATTGAGACTTTAGTATACAGGGATTCCATGACTTGGCGAACAGTCGGAGGTTCAATCAGTCCTCAGAGACATACATTCCTGGAATCCAATCTGAGATTGGAATGATTGAATCCTCTGGAAGATCGCAGTTGGCCGACAGTACTATGAATTATTTATGGTACATCTCCCCCCGCCCCCTTTCCTCCAAACAGACCGCACCCCGCTAATCCAGGATCATCCCTTTCCCCGCGCATTGTACATATTCATTGCCGCCTCGGGCTCTGCCTCAACCACCCCCTGTCTGTTTGCGCATCTCAAATATTTTAGTACAGTTAGCCTCAGCTGAGTGCAATCATTGCTAGTTAGCGATGCCATTTGTAAATAAACTACCCCTTTAGTGATGCCGGGGTTAATTTTATGCTCTGTTGTCGAAAGCTGATTTCCTTCTTTAAATATTCATTTGGTTCGGGAGTAATCTTCTTTCATACGGGTGCAATTACATGGCCCGATCTCTTTATTTGTATTTATTCCGACCTGATTACGTTTCCTTTGTTTCAGTAAAAGCATTTTCTTTATTACGGATTATCATCTAATAATGCTCAAAGGTAAATATTTAATGTTATAAAGAGAGGAAGGACCCCTTGGATTTGATGATTTGATGAAAACGTTTCTAGACAAACCGAGGTCTCAAATTTTTGGATACCTAAATTAGTTGCTAATGTGCCCTAGCGGTCCAGGAATAAATCGGGATGTGCGTGTGTGCAAAATACTTCTTATTTTGTATCTCTGGTCATGATTAAAAATTTGAAAAAAGAGCTTATAGCATAATATATATTATACTTTATTTATTGTTCTTTTCATATTTATCGATGCCTAGTCTGGTGTATATATTTTTTCTAAATAAAGCATAAAACTATCCGATGGTA